>NC_132885.1:11804514-12024514 GCF_030463535.1 Salminus brasiliensis | reverse complement strand
GCATTCCTGAGAATCATTTTCCCAGAAAATGTTTGATGTTGGCTGATCTAATTATGTGTTGACATTACATTACATTACAACACTCAGAAACCTTGTATCTTCATTTTTTCCTGTGTTGTTTATGTTGTATCTAAATGACATGATGAATGAACCAATAGAAATGCTCCATTAAAATCTTTACATTGACCTGCAGTAACTATAGATCGGGACGTTTTTTTCCTTTTCCTGTGGAGTCAATATTTTGAAAATAGGTTTTTGCTTGACAGTGACCAAACAGTAAAAGGACATTTTTCCACATTACAAATCATATTCTCCCCTTTAACGGTCTCATCACATCCATTCTATAAGCTTCTTAACGTTAGTTCTGTTAGTAATCTTCCTGGTGCAGTACTTCACTCAGCAGTCAGTCTCAAAGAGGGTTTCCCCATCTGGAACAGGTAAACAATGACATGACTTACAACACAAGATGGCAGCACTTAATCAATATTCCTTTTAAACCAGCCCACAATAAAGTGCAGTTTGTGCTTTTAAACGTCATTAAAACATCGTTATTTTAATATATCAATCAGGTTATTAATGTATATACTTGTTTAATTAAAAAAAATACAGTACTGTGCAGAGGTTTCACCGACACAAAAAAGGGAAATAAATGTAAATATAAAAGGCATGGGGATGGCCAAAAATGCATTTTCTTCTTAAAATGTACTGCAATTGTTTGAAATACATTTTAAAATGAAACAATATATTTGACATGTATCGCATATGAAGTATTAGCATTTATCTTGCCAGTAATGTGGAGCTGATCCACTCGTACACACTAACACATCACACACACACACACACCATGTCAGTGTCCCTGCAGTGCTAAGAATGACCCACCACCCAAATAATAACCTGCTCTGTGGTGGTCCTGTGGGGTTCTGACTATTGAGGAACAGGGTAAATAAAAAGGCTAAGAAAGTATGCAGAGAAACAGATGGACCACAGTCTGAAATGTAGACCTAGCAAGTGCTTCTAAATGGGAAGTAGAGCTGATAGAATGAACAGGAAGTGTAGAAACAAGGAGGTGGTTTTAATGAAGTGGCTAGCTTTCTATATATTATAATAAACTTACAAATATATCATAAAATGGGTCCAAATAACCATAAATGAGATCTTATGAGCTAGTTTCAAAAACAAACCCTGGTTCCAGATTTCTTCTAGATGCCTCCAACCAGCTTGTGAATTTGTTTAATTCAACCACCAGCTCAACTTTTGCACATTACTGTATATATATTTGTAATTATTTTAAGTGACTCCGAGTTATTTTAAGCTCTTTATTTTAAATGCTGAGTAAATGATTCTCTGCTCCCTCTATTTTCAGACTACAATGCTTTTTAAAACTGTAGTTAATATCTATATATAATATAATATATAAAATACTTTTTTCTCCATTTTAGATTTGCATATTTGTGACCGTGTATAAAGTGTATGAACACTAAACACTATTAAACCATAAGATTCAGACATAAAATTTTTAGAAAATTCTAAATTTATTAGTGTTCACACAATACATTTTTGAACAGCAACTATTATACAAATTGTCTCTTATATGTGTAGTGAAAAGTCATCATCTTAATATTATTCCACCGAAAAACTGAACCAACCCAGGCCTGGCCAGGCTCAGTTACACACACACGACTGTTAAATGAGGAAAATATTATATCCTGCTTTTCCAGTGTGACCTTCCTGTTCCTCCAGCCAGATTTATATCAAAACACTGACCCACCCACACATCATCACAAACGACAAATCTGGCATTCATAGGGAAAGCTACAGCCACAAAGAAAATATGCAGCGTTGGGTCTCGGCTTAGACATAAACGGCAGACTTCTATTTTTCCATCTAATTGAAGCATATAAAGGGAGTGGGTCAGTGGTTATAAACAGTTTGTGTTTCATGGCGGAACGTGCAGATAGCGCTAATGATGAGCTTACAGTATGTTATGATGAACATCAGCAGTGAGATTTCAGCTGCAGGTCACGTGAGCTCTGCTGTAACAGACATTAATAAGCCTGGCTGCTTTACATCCAGAGGACATTTGAGCACTTACGCCCTCGGTAAAGGTGATAAAAGGTAACTGTATACCTTCATGTTTTAGTTAAATGGATGCGTTCCAGATGTTCAGAGAGACTGTAATAGAATGGTTTGAAAAAGCTGAATCATTTTTCTGGCGGAGAATAAATGTTACCACAAGCAGATCTAGCAGAAAATTGCTGTTTTTTGGGTACATCATTGAAAAGTTCTGTCAAAAAGTATAAAACACTCATAAAAGGAATGATTTTAGAACAGATATTTGAATGACAAGGCATACAGAATACATAATACATCATTAAAAGAAAAAAAAATCTGATGTTATAATTTCTTTAGTCCATTCTTTGGGATTGGCACACATCAAATAAACATACATGTTTTTAATCAGAGAAGAAGTAATTCCAACCATACAAGCTTAAGAATGACTAAGGGATAATTATTTAATATGAAAAAGTGGTCCAAATCAGACCACGCAGCAAAATAAATACAATAAGAATTCCTCCAATCATCATTTTATCTCTGCATGTGTTTTAATTTAAGCACACTTTGATATTGTTGTCTTTTAGTGGATGTGGCGGAAGGGAATGCAGAAAAAGTGAGTTCAGATCCCCATGCCAAGATAAGGGGTGTGCTTCTGTGGCAATAGCACTTCCAATGCCTCTAGGATTGTGCTTAGGACTCGTACATTTAGAGAATCTTAGCAAGAGTGCTCATCTTGGATCAGTTTAGTCCATACTGCTACTCAAAGGTAAAAACCGATCCTAGACCAGCACTCTTACCCTGAGAAGTTTGTACAGCTGCATGGCTGTGCAGTGGGTTCTGGATATAGGCACAACTCACATCTTGCTGAAGCACTCTTTAGCATTACCCCACACCTGAATTCCCTACAGACAAAAAAAGAAAAGTGGTTTGCCAGCAATGAGACACCAGAGAATTTAAAGGTTAACACCACAGTAATTAGTAACTAGATTTGCATGTTTACATTCAGAATTGAAGATCAGACCTTTAAACTACATATCATTATGCAAATACAACAGTTCATCCAGCGTTACTCAGTTACTGATCGAATCAATGCAAAAATGGCCCAAACTACTACGATATAAAAGACGTCACTCACCTTTTTACACATACTGATTTGCATGATTGCATAACTGATGAGAGCTTCTTTGAGGTCTCGGTCTTTCTGCTCTCTGAACCTCTCAATGTCCACCCAAGCGTTCTTCACAAACTCTCTACATATATAAGCACAGTGTGAATTCAGGTCTCATGTGGTCTTAGGTCCATTAATGGTCTCCAATGTGAACTTAATTTAGGAAATAAGAAGAAAGCTAATCTTGGTCTAGCTTTTGCCTTTTAAAACTACCACAAAAACTACCACAATATAAACATGGAATATGGGCCTAGACCTTTCCAGGCTTTCAGCAAAGTCCAAATTAAAAATCTAAATAAATGAAACTATGCTGCTGACTTAAAAAAAACAAAAAAACAAAAAAAAAAACACAGGAGATTTATACTGGGTTTAATAATACAAGTCCCTAGAGATGAGAACATGGGACTACAATTCCACTCATACTCGGGTTAATAAAAGAGACATGGGAAAAGAGGAGAATACTCACTCGCACTCTGCATTTTTCTCTTTCACCATCTCCTCTCCCTCCTCAATCTGGCTCTCCAGAGTTTTCAGTTTGGCCTCCCTCTGCTCAGGAGTCTCCTGGCCAAACAGTTTACTGGTCATCCCCTTTAAGGAGAAGGTCCGTACAGTCTGTGAAAAGGATAAAGGAAAAGTACAATCAGACTTGGGGTCAAATGTTGAAGTTTCACTAAGGTATAATTTCTCATATAACACGTACTGAAGAAACCAGAGAATGGCTACGTCCACAAAACGACTGTTTTGTATCCCTTTGACTTAATCATCAACTGTGGATACATGAGCTAATCTGTTGAGATATATTTCATGCTTTTGAAGAAGTGCATTTTGGTGCATTTATTTTGCTCAAAATTAATCGTTAAAATCGTTTTAAAAGCAAAATAGCTCTATGGAAACTCATCTGTTTTTAAACCATGAGAATCTGTTTGAGAAATATGTCCTGAGGGCTGTTTATGCAGCTCCAAACCTCAAACCTTTTTGTGCATCTCATTGTTTCAAAAAAAACGTACACGAATAAACCACTAGTTCCAAAACACTCTAAACACACTGTGTTGTGGGTGATTTCTGCTGCCTTCAGTTAGAAAAACAAACAGCTAGGCCATCAGGGAAAAGCCCCATGCTGGAGCTCAAAGCTAAGTGATGACAATGCTGGAGTCACTGCAGGGTTTTTTTGGAAGTAGATGAGACTTGCCCCGGTAGCCAGTTCCTCCCGCTGCTGTTTCTTAGAGGTCAGGTCCTGGGCAGCCATCTCCAGTTCAAACTGACAAAGCTCATGTTTCCTGCATACTGCCCTGCAGAGCACAGATAAACTATATATATATAAAAAAGTCCCACATCCAAAAATACACTGCTCCAGTTTAGACAGAATACAAATAATCATATGTGCAATAAAACAGAGCAAAAACAGTTAGCATATCTTATGAGCACAATACCATACAAAACTTCATAATCATGCGATTTTAATCTAATCCGTATCTTCATCGCTGTTTGACTGTAGGATGCTGACATAAAGTCTATGGAGACAATGTTTATAGAGAGAGTTCCTCTTCAGCTCAATCTGTGAATGATTGGCTATGAAGACACACATGTATTTTCATGTTTACATCCAACCTTAATCTAACCCATCTGGACTTCTGATGGGTGGTAGGTCCCTGAAGGCTTTACTATGGGCTGTATGTTTACTACATAAAGCAAGAAGAAAGCAGACTGATCAAAGATCTGTTTCTGTTGCTCATGTTATGATGAATATAATTACTGTCTGTACTTTATGTACTACACCTTAAGGCCTCAGTATAGAAAAGGTATTCCTTCAGCTGATCAGCATAGTGCTCCTCTTCCTCCAGTATGTCATCAACAGAAGCAGCATACCTGCCAAAAAAAGTAAAAAAAAAGGTCTTTTAAATGCTTTAAACACACACACACACACACACACACACACACACACACACACACACACACACACACACACACACACTTACCTTTTAATGTGGTGCAATAAGGCATGGTGAAAAGTATAAAAACACAAGGAAGTTTGAGAGTATGTGATGTAATTCTAATCTTTTACTCTACAAACAGAAATTGTTATTCAAAGAAAGAAAAGTAGCCACAGACTACAGCATAGCCTGTGTTAAAAATAACTGGAAGCCACTGCCTCAATCACATTACGATACACTTCATTAGAGAAACACTTTTACCACAAGAAATAACATTGTGGTGCCTTAAAGACAAATCAAGAGCGCTCACAGTCGTGGGAGTCTGATTGATTCCTGGGAAAAGGTGAGAAACACGATCCATAAAGCACCATGACAGCAGTCAAAGAAGGCTGATGACGGACAGGACGTTTCCCTCTCAGAGGAGACCAACTGGCAGCTCACAGGGTGCCGCAACACAGGTCTGGAACTGGATGACCTCTGACCCCATGGCTGAGTGCAGCAATCTGGAAGCCATCAGAAACAACCGCACCACAGCCCGGCACAAGAGCGCCAGGGGCTGGCTGGAGTCAAGTCATGCTAACGACACCGCCACGAGGAGTGATTCTTGAGTGACGTTCTAACAACATCTCCTCAATGTTGCAAAAACGCAGCTAATCTGATTGGTTGCGGCTGCAGATCCGTTAGCTGTCAGCCTGCCAAACTGAAAGGCGAACCTCCCTAGGGCTCACCTTCCTGGCTACTTGTTACAGAGCTTGGTGGTGGTGGGGAGGGGGACCTCCTTGGAAACTTGAGTGCTTGCAATCCAGCAAATGTGTTTTACAGTTTTAGACGGGAGAATCAGATCAGTGTGCTGCAGGGCATCATGCAACACCTTCATATTTCAGCTCCTTCAATGAGCTCTCAGAGGGTAACGGGATAGGCTCTAACAGGGTGGGGAGGTGGGGGGTAGCGTCCCAGGGAAAGTGTACAACAATCAAAGCGGTTTGGGAAAAAAAAACTGCACTAATCCTTTAAACGTTGCATGAGAAAAGCTCATAAAGTATCAAAGATCCCCTATTAAGATATAGTGTGTGTGTGTGTGTGTGAGAAACTCACGCATCCATGTGATGTCCTGCACTCTGCAGACCATCGCCCATCTCTCTTTCAATGGCACTCCACTCGCTGTCCAGAACACAAAGGAATTATTGAGGTGATTATTGAGTATTAATGTGTCAGTTAAAATAATCTGATCATATTAAATAAATAAATAAATAAAATACATTTTACATATTTACACATACATATGGACTAAAGTATTGGGACACCTGGTCATTCACTGTTTCTTCTAAAATCAGGTGTATTTATAAAAATAAATAAATAAATAAAAATAATTATCCTGCTTTGGTTGGAGTATCTGTCTCTACTGTCTAGGGAAGGCTTTCTACTAGATTGTAGAGCATTGCTGTGAATATCTGCTGTGAGTATCTAATCGCCAGCCCACCTCATCCCAAAAGTACTGGATGGAACACCACAATCATTCCACAGAACATACAGCTCAATGGGGCTTTATACCCCTCTAGCCCACGCCTGGTATTAGCCATGATGCCAACAGGTTCACAAATATCTACGTCCTATTCTATTGGCAATACTTCTCCACTGGTACTAGACAAGCTGTGTGTGTGTGAGTATTTGCACATCTGTTTCAGCAACCACAAACATTTGGACATGCAGTGTATGATGCATGCAATGGACCCTTATTATCAGTGTTTTAGAGTATGTTATGGTCATTCAAAAATCCTCCATTTTTGGCATTTTTCACATAATGCAAATCTGCCAGTTGTTCTTTACATTGTACTTTCATGATGAATGGACCAATAGAAATGCTCCAAAATGACTTTTTACATTGACTTCCATTAAAAGGGTTTTTTTTCTTTTCTTACAAAGTTACCATTTTGGAGATACAAGGATTTAGTGTGACAGTAACAATGTGCTAATTCACTAATATACTAATAACTATACACAAAAAACTTAAGTTGATACCAAATAGGTCAAATGACATGAAAGCTTATATGCCTAAGAGGTTTAGCATATGAAGCCCTTTACTCTTGACTGAGTTTTATCAATTAGAAAATATACATCCGCTATTGTTAACTATAATCAACGGAAGGCTCTAATATAGACGCTTATATTTCTAATATACGTTCCTGATGAGCTTATCAGGTGCAACCAGTGATGTAAACCTCACACAACTACTCAGTGTGAGCAGCCAGCTGCTTGTGCATTAAAAAAACACTTTACAGACGCATTAAGTATGACTAGTGATATACCAAGGTAACCAAGCAAACAGTGTCCAACAGTGCCTGAAAGTACTTTACCACTACTGCCAGTGTGTTGCATGCAGCGTTACGAAGCCCACCTGAAGACTCTGCCGTAATTCCCATGCACTTTGTAGACTCCATACAGGCGGTCAGCCACTCTCTGAGTGAAGAGTTTCACTTCAGTTAGTAATGTATTAGCACTTCTTTCAGCACACATATTTAATAGTCTGATTGCATAAATATTTTATAAGTCAACTGAAATATCATTTCATTTCTATATGAATCTAAATATTAGTGCAATTAGCTTGATTTAGTCCCTTGTCTACCACTTCAGTCCACATAAGGCAAGCATTACTTAAGCAGAGGTAGTCTGATTTGATAAGCAGTGGTTTCGTTGGGAGCGTGTGCCTCTGTGTGTGTGAAAATACACCAGCTGTTCGCACTCACCGCTCGCACACGCAGCAGCTGTGATATAACAGACTGAAGCTCATCTCCGTAGTGCTTCATTTCTGCAAACCTCCTGAGAAAGAGAGAGCGAGGCACAGAGAAAAAGAACAACAACAAAAAAACACATAAAGCTTAGATACAACACTGGCACTCCTGAACCGTTTTTAATTAAGCCAATAATAGCTGTAGCCTTATTTCAGAGAATTAGATTTATACATCTCAAATAGTACATTGATAAATGACTTACTTATCTGGATTCTTCACTCTGAATGTAGCATTTAAAGCCTTCAGCCTTGAATCCGACTGCAAAAGTAGCACAAATTATATTATAAAGCCTTTCTTCAGATTGCTGTAGAAGACCGCAACTATCCCTGAAACGAGACACTAAACACTAGGGGTGGCACGATACCACTCTCTTATGTCACATACCGATACCGCAAGCTTGAGCATCTGTAGATAACGACAGCAATCAGATGCCAACTCAGACCCCTAGGCCAATTTTGCCTAAAATATATATTTTTTTGATAGTAGACATTATTTTATTCGCCTAAAAATTCCAAAGAATTTATAAGAGACAGTCACACATGCCATGTTATTTCCAGGAGATTCTACTTAAATATGTCTTAATTTGAGACGTAAATATTAACAGAATTAACAGAATTTGTACAAAATATGACCATGTTTTCATCGCCTACGCCTACTGCTGAGTCATTGCTTGATATGTAAATATTGCTGTTTTTTATAATATACGTTTCCGTCTGTCACACTGTTACACTAATCTTGAGCTATGAGGCCTAGAATAACAGCATTGGCCTGAACCAAGCATTTAAGTGATAGTTTAAGGTAATGGATCAGATTATACTTCCCCCCCACCCTTCCGATATCTAAGTCAGTGAGTTTGGCTAGTGTCCGACTGAGTATCGGATGCTAAACACTGACTGATAAACATGCAGAAACAGGCCTGTATACTCACACACTGCTATACGTCCAGTCACACAGAGAAAGGCCAAAATAAACACTGCTCCTCTCTCTAGGCTGACCCAGACAGCTCAAACACACTGCCTGTGGTTGTTTATATAAACTAGCATGTGCTGATAAAAGATTCCTGACTGCAGTAGCACTTCAACTGCCCTGTGTCATCGCACTTTCAAACTTCCAGGCATGGAGAGACAGGCAGGACAATACTGATATACAGTATATTCTGAATTCCACGTCCTTATGCCATGTCAAGCTATGATAAGAAACATATGCAGGAAACTGCACATCAGCAACACCATTAACAGAACTGCAGTAAAGGTCTCAGGGGGAGTTTATGTAAACAAACAGAACATAAATTTCTAATAAAATACCTTTGCCTGAAATCCAGTCTCAAATACCACTTCCTTCCAGCCCTGTTCCTGTGGGGCAGAAAGAGCATGTCATTTTGACGCTTATGAAGAACATCTCCAGCACAAAAGCACAATGTGCAAAACTGTCACACAGTAAATAAAACTAATTCCACTGGCAATGTTCAACAGGCTTACCATGTCGAGATCTGAACACAGATACTAGAATATAAGATTTATGTTTAGAGGAATCTACCTGAACCCATCATATCATATATATTGTTCCTTAACGTGACATATTTATGAGCAAAATGGGACAGGAAAGCGGACAATCATTGTGGGCAGGATATGAGGTTATTTATAGAGATCTGATTAGATGGTGAAAGGCGGGTATTTTGAAAAATACATGGAGTCAGAGCCAGTCACTAGTCCGCAGTGAACCATGGAGGAGTGCTCGCCTCTTGCTACATCTCATTGGCACCTGCACTGGACAGGGGAGATGAAGTACTTAATGGAGGAGGAGGAGGAGGAGGAGGCGAGGTAGAGGGCTTTCATGCCAGGAGTAAGGCCTTATTTTTTGAGCTTGTTTGTGCAACCACGAATGGAGGCAATTTTTGCTGGATAGGTGGGTTGGTAAGAGGGAAGGGGAAAACATGCTGTGATATTACTGGTTAATATACATTTTCATTACACAGCGATGTAGCAATATCTCAGAGGCAGGTAAAAGCTACTGTCCTTCGATCAAAGATTACAGAAAAACAAGAATTCTGTGTGTTGTGCTTAATAAGACCAAACCCATGAACTAACAAGGAGTATAATAAAATATTTCGAGATAAAAAAAAGTGATAAGGTAGTTAACAAATACAGATAAAATAGTTTTTGTGTTTACATTACAGAGAATACAGTTACTGAGAGTTGTGCATGACCCCAAGTCAAAAACATCTCAAAGCCTGGGATGTTTACTGCCAAACATCACGGTTGTGTAAATCAAGCTCATCTGACCCAACTGCATGGCGGAGATTTTTAATACTGTGTGTTTCTGCAAAGTGAGAAATAATGCTGGAATCATTTAATGAATATATATTGTATAAATATTCAATATATAAACAAACCAATATCTGCACATGTTCCTTTCCTGATTAGCTAAATAACTGAAATCAACACAAACAGATTAACTGATAAAGACATTCGTTCCAGCCCGGCTGGGATTCTGACTATCGGGCTGATCAGTATATGACTGAGGAAATGTCTCTCTGCAAATACAAACACACACTATGCAGTACATTTTCCTCTTTCAATACCTGAGTCAGGAAGGAGTAAAAGATCTTGTCATTAGACAGAACCGAGTGGGAAGCAACACGGAGCAGGAAGTTCTCCAGTCCAACCCTTCGCCTCTCCACAAAGTCGGGATCCATATTGTCTGCTGAGAGTTTGTGCCACACAAACTCTGCCTGAAACAACAGAGCAACACAGCGTTACGTTGCACATCCACTTTGCACTTGTTGCATTTTACAACTAATCTTTGCTTAGCACATTTCTTTTCTACTTTGTGTAAATTTAGTACATTTTGTATATTGCTATTTTTATTCAAACATATTTGTTATTATCTCTGAATGTATTTATACATGAATTAATTTAGATTATATTATTTGACAAAGCTGTATCTTTGCTCATCTTATTTTATATATATATTCCTTTTTATTTTATTCTGTTGTTTGATGTGAGCGGACAGTTATCAAAGCATTTTACTGCTAATTGCACTGTGCATAGCTCTCTATCTGACAAATGACAGTACTGGTGCACCGATCCGACTTTTTCTGTTTCTGTTCCGACACAGATACCTGATACCATTGGGAGAGTGGGAGAGACTTAAGCATCAGGATTGACTTAAACAATACTGTACTAGCTTTGTAAAACAATCTGGAACAAATCAACAAAGATATAAATGAACATATGTACATTAACGGTATTTAGCTGACTCTCTTGGTTGAGCAACAAAATGGGCCAGTGTAGTGTTAGGAGTCTTGCCCAAGGACCGCTGCCCCACCCCAACCACCTTTTATTTGTCACTAAGATAAGTGAAATGAAAGGATCGACCCTGTGGACTGCCCAAATTATCCGATTCCCAATCCAGCTAATTTAGGTTATTTCGGGGCCGATACCTGATCCTTTTATTAGAATATGCATCCCAAAAAAAACCAAAAAACCTATGGTCTCACAAACTGTTGTTGGCATGACCGCAAGACACTTTGCTTACCCGCTTTTCAGGCAAAGGTGGCACAACTACGAATGCATATGTGACTAACAAGTAGTTTCTGAGAAGCTCAAATTCGCTGTAGCGCCTCCACAGAGAGTCAGGTGCTGGATTAGCCCCCTCAGATGCACCATCCACCGCCCTGGAAAAGCAAAGAAAAGAACACAAAGACTTTGGTTTGTTGGGTTTTTTTTTTTTTTTTTTTTTTTTTTACTGTTTACAGACACTAAAGAAAAAATACACATTGCTAATAAAAACTTGAATATAGCGGAAAGCAGAGAGAACACTAAGCATTAGACAGCGTTATTACCTTCCTAAAATAAGACGTCATATGACAGTTATGACAGCAAATGGTTTTCCTAAAGGGAACAGTCAGTTACACTGGCTCGATGTTATCAGTCGGATCTAACCTCAAACACATGGGTTCTCTGACTGTTTACCACAACCTGCAGCAGCTGAAGAAAAACTAAGGAACAAAAAGTTGGTTGCAGGGTAGTCAATCTACCAATCCTAAAAATAAACCTTTAGATATATACAGAAGTATCGGGAAACCTTCAGCAGTGAAATGCGAGATTGCTCAATGGTTTAACTCGACATCCAAACAAAACAGAGTTAACAAAGGCAAAAGAAATCCGCACACTTTCAGACGGCTCGGATGCAGTCCGCAAATGCAGACATCTTAAGTGCCTGTTCAAACGCATGCCAGAAATTTAACTGTGACGTGTAATCTCAGTGAATCCCCAGTGCCTGGAACCACAAGTGCTTCTAATTTAGAGTCCAAGTACACGAGTATAAAGCAGAAAAAGCGGAACGGGGGAGGAATGTTACTATATCGTTTCACTCTTCTGCACAGTCTTACACTTAATGAGAAGCACGTATTCTCCTTATTATGCAATAATGCACTTGGCATGCGCTCAAGGTAAAGGGGGAGAAAAACAAGAAGCGAGGGAGACTCCGAAAAAGAGGGGGACAGAGAGATGAGGGAGCCCACGAAACAAGAGCCCAGGATCCAGAGGACTCCAGGGAGGAAATGAGAGCACATAATGGGGCTCTATGCTGAAAACCCACACCACAAAGGCAGAGGCTGCACACTTGCTGGGGGGCATTCTCCATCCCAACTGCGTGACTGCTCTCTAAATCCATTTGCCCCAAAACCTCTCTCTCTCTCCGTCAGTTGCCTGGGGTAAATACATACAGGCTGCGCGAGTGTGTTTATGTATGCATGTGTGTAGCACACTCTGCACAAACCCTTACATGCGTTTCCTTAAATGGGCCAGGATTACAATACAGCTCTATGTACCGAACTCTGAGGCCATGAACACGCAGGAGTTGGGACACATGCTTATTCACTGTGTCTTTTAAAATCAAGGGTTTTTAAAAATAATAATAATAATAAATACATACAAGTTTATTCTGTTGTTTCTACTGTCCAGGGAAGGCTTTCTACTAGATTCTGAAGCATTGCAGTCAGGATTTGATTGCATTCAGCGATAAAGAGTAAGAATCACCACACCACCTCACCATCCAACTCCCAAACTCGAGACATCCCGAAAATATTGGATGGCAAACCATCATTCCAGAGAACAACATTCCACTGCTCCACACCTAAATGCTAGAGGGAGGTTTATACTCTTCTAGCTCACGCCTGGCATTAGTCATGGTGCCAAAAGGTTCATGTTTATCTGCTTCAGGGAGTCCTATTCCAGTACTTCTCTACAGGGAGAAGACAAGCTGTGTTTGTGTGCATTTGCACATCTGTGTCAGTAGTAGGTGCAACTTAAAGTAGCTGAATGCATTCATTAGAAGGGGTGTCCACAGATATTTGCACATATAGGGTGTCATGATACACTATCATATGCAGGAAATCAGAGTAAAAGAAATGAAAAAGTTTTTATTCCAGTCTAGAAATCATATACATACGCTGTACATGTGATGGAGGAATAAACAGAGGAATGCAGAGGCAGTGGTCTCCATAGCCCTTAAGTGTGTAATGACATATGCCTGGGATTGAGGAGCAGCTTTGCTATTTAACTGTTTTGGTATCATAGCTAATTATTTTAGATATTATGCTTCAGTATATTTTTTTACCAACTATACGTACGTCTCTCATCTTTAGCTGAGAATATTTCCATTTTATTCCCATTAATTTCCATGGTAAATTTCCCAACTTTAAAAATATCGTTTCATATTATTATATCGTTCATCATATTTTGTAACCCTATAAAGTATTAACTAAAATAATAACACCGTGACTTTGAGAATCAATACAGTACTGCAGAACATGATTATATGATCTGGCATATCACTATTTTCTTACACCCCTAAAAAGCAGCCTTCCTTTACTGCCAACATTGCTGCTGGGTAAGGTCTCGCTGCCCCTGCCATGACGCATTCTATTTCTGATGCAGTCCTGTTTATGCTGTTCAGCCCTGCTGAAACGAGAGCGCACAAAACGGCTCAGCTAGATGTCAGATGGAGTGACAAAAAGGCAAATATTGTGATGGTTATGAACGCATATCATGTGACTGCGATTCAGGCAAGCATGTGTCTGCAGCTCTGCAGTGAACATGCCACTGACAGCGTATAGCTGCCCAAACTGCTGACTTAGCCAAAATGTCAAGAGTGGAACGTCTTGAGTTTTCCAGCACAGAGCTTTTGGGCAAAGAAGAGAGAAAAAGAGATAGACTGACAACACAGAGAGAGAGAGATTTTCTTTTTATCCTACAGGCTCTTTCAATACATGCCTGCATCAGGTGAGCCATACACTACCGCCCAGCCATCCCATAAGCAATAAACAAGCCTTAAATTCTGTGTAAAAAAAAAACGCCTCTCTGGGAGTGTGATCTATGTTTCACACTCTTGCTGTAGGTCTAGCGTGGCTTTGCAGCAGGCTATGGTTTCTCTAGGAGCCTATAGGCCCCATAATAGAGCTGTATTTTTTGCTGATATCAGCCTGATACCCAATGATACCATCTCTGGCAGATATGCAGGGGTGGACAGCCACAGCACTGCAGATCAGCTTCAACCAGAAAGGAAACCGCACTGAGTTGTAGGCCAATGGGACATGACTTGCTCACTAAGGCTCCCATATGTAATGTTTCTATAGATGCAGGACTGAACAATCAAAATATATGATTTCTCAAGTTATGCTGGATGACTAGAGATATATAAATGTTTGGATAGTGGATACTGTTTCTAAAGTAAAGAGGAATATTTTGACATCAGTAGTAGTTCATTTAGTAGAAGGTCGCTGAAGTAACTTTACCCTTTAGTTTGACCTTCACCTAACATTCAACTAAATGTCTCATAAATCCAACTCAACTCTAAATTACTGCCTGTCTATTCAATGTGACTGTGCACTTAACCTAACCTTAGGCTTTAGGGTTGATTTGAGGGTAAGGGTAAGGTTAAGGTTAAGGTTTACTTTCATTAGACATTAGTCATTTACATCATACTTGTGTTCAGTTACGTTTATTACATATTCAGCTGACCGTTAGTTGAATTTCAGGTAAGCGTCCACAAGGCATCTACAACGGACCATCCAAATAAAGCTATACCAAATGCTTCACAAATGCTCAACTGGTGTTTTGTGTGTGCACAGCTTGCCTATCCTGCAAACACCCCTTATGTTTTACTGTTGTTAGTCTTGCTTAAATTTACCACACTAAGCCTTTAACAGAAATGCATAGCGCTGTTACAATGAACCAATGACTGTAGAAAACATGGAAGCTGTGGCTCCATTTCTTTCTGTTCTATGGAAATGAAGCCAAACTTGTCCACCATGTTGCCAAATTTGATACCATTCTCCCCCCTGGATATCCGGTTTGTCCGGTAAGTTTAATGTTTCGACAGAAAAAGTGCCGTTCATGTAGGTTGGGGGGCAGTGGTGGCTCAGCGGTTAGAGCGCCGGGATATCGATAACAGGGTTGTGGGTTTGATTCCCAGGCTCGGCAAGCTGCCACTGTTGGGCCCTTGAGCAAGGTCCTTTACCCTCTCTGCTCCCCAGGCGCTGGAGTTGGCTGCCCACCGCTCTGGGTGTGTGTGTACTCACTGCCCCTAACACGTGTGTGTGTGACTACCAGATGGGTTAAATGCGGAGGACACATTTCACTGTACAGTGTATATGGAGCAGCTGAGTACAGTGACAAATACGTGCCTTTAAAGGTTCAACTGCAACTCAGCTGCTCCATATAAAGACAGACAGGGCACAATGCAGGATCTGCAGATAGTGTCTTCCGGCCAAGGCTGTCAATCACTAGATCACTGTAACCCTGTATAACTGTAACGATACAGCAGCATTAGAGTTTACAAACTGGGAAAAAATAATAATGTGCCAATATCAGCACAGAGAAAATTAACTGGAATTTGGAGACACTGGAGATGGAGAGACAGTTCAGAGCACAAGAATGAGATGGAAAATGGGCTGTTCTGTCATTGAAACATTTGGGAATGGGAGGAGCTAAACATCATACTATGACCACATACTACAAGCAGCCAGCAGAGGGGCTAGACCTGTGGTTGCCTCACTTTTGAGAGACATTGCACTGTCCATGTTTTCTACAGTCACTGGAATGAACAATATCAAGGCCTGGAGGAATCATCATTTTAGTCCAGGTTTTGGTTTTACAGTAAATCTTGATTGAATTTAATCCTGTTTCTCATTCAATTTAAACAAGGATTCAATTTAAACTGGTACCCGCATATTTGTTATACCCAATATACATCACGTGACCAAACAAAAGAAAACAGATAGCAAACACAGGGTTGTGCATTAGCCAAAAACAAGAAAAGGAAAAACACAAAATCCAAACTGCAGTTAAAAATCATACATTGCGCATCACTGTCAGTTGTGAACCATCACTGTTTTCATTTGGTAAACAGTATAAGCAGTGTTGGCTGAATGGATCAACTACAGAGTTAAATAATCTACTATCTGGGCACCACTGGTATGTTTCTTGCTCACTGAAAACATTCAGAAAAATGTCCTCAACAGTGTTGAGGTTAATAAACTTAAAAACACTGACTTTACAGGCCTGATTATTGTGGTTTCAAGAGTGGTGAGCTGATGAGCGAGCTGTTACAGTTACAGAAGACTTGATGGCCTGATATCACACTCGAGAAACTATGAATGAACAATGACTGAATAATGTCTGAATGATGATTAGTCAAGAAAATAACGCTTGTTCGATAATGGATGGTTGTTACAGTGGCAAATCCATTATGGCGGATAATCAAAAATAAAATTTTTGATAACAAAATTTATGACAATACAATAAATTATTGTCATATTGCTCACCTCTAAAGCCAACCCTATTATTTATCACCCTATACTTATTTACAGACAGAAGGTCAAAATCCTAAACTACTATTTCAAGATACTAAGCCAATATTTCAACATATTGCTACCAGAAAGAGAAAAGATGAAATCTATTCAATAAAATATATCTAATCTAATCTAATCAATATCAAATATATTCAAATGATCGTCTTTAGCGTGAATGGGCTTCCACCGGATTGACTGCAAAATGAGAAGGTTTGATCAGATTTCATTGGCATCTGTGAAAGTAGAGCTCAGACAAGATCAGATCGGGTCAAATACAGCAATGATGTTGGTTACATCAACGATTTCTTCTTTTATCATCCCCTTGTTTGTTCAGTTATCCAGATATTCTTCATTTCTGAACGTGTCCACAAATAATACAGCACAACCAAAACTGACGAGGTCTGAATAACTCAAGAGATAAAACAGCACCAGTCAGTCAGGGCACAAGAAAAGGAACATTTCATGGAAAAAAACAAACTGACGGACAAAAAGTAACTGACCTTGTTTCAATAAGATAAGTATAGCTGGCAGTGTAGTGTAGTGTGGTGTAGCGTTTCTTACATGCTGACTATCCTTTCCTCTGCCTCAGCTACACAGAGCTCTTCTGAATTTTATTTTATTTAGTTATTTAGATTACATATAAATAAAAATGTAAAAAAAAAAAAAACAATCATGCAATATTAATTCTTCTTTATCTAGCTTCCATATTTGCATAAAAATAGTACTTAGTGTTTGTGTTATTATAAATTATAAATACATTGTTATATTGATGTGATCTACAAACACATGCAGGTTTACATCGTGATATGTTGTATGATACAGAACATCGAACAAAATCCACACAACCGAAACTAACAAGCTCTGGTTGAGTGAGGAAAACACACAGCACCGGTGATTTACCTGGTTTCAATGAGATAAACCGTGTAGGTTTCCTGCATGCTGACTGCATTCTTCCCCGTCCTTTTCTCTGCCTCAGCTACACTGATTTCCATCCTCTTCAGAAGAGTCGCCCCCTTCTCCACCATCTGTGGGACACAATCCAAATATGATCAACCTGTTCTCTACTTCATAAGAGAAAAGGAGGAGTGCAGAGGGAGAACCCCTCTGTTTCTCAATGCCACTGAAGTACAGAGATGCAGTGAGGCCTATAGTAGGTGTTCCTGGCAGTGCTGTGACTTTCTCTGGGTCTGTCTGTTACAGGACAGGTCTGATGACACATCACGAGGTAAACACTCGCCCTACCAAAACACTGTTAGCTAGCTGCCTCACTACAACCAGCGCTGGCTAGCTGCTTCAGCGGTGCTTTAGGGTGGACATCCAGCCGGCCAGTTATTCTGACAGTGGTGACCTGACACATGATCAGGTGCAGCTGAAGATCTGGGCTGAGGAGTTAGAGAGTTAAAGCGTGCGAAGTAGAAACCCTGGCCGGATGGACACCCCAGCTAATGTTAGCTAGCCGCGATCTGGGCTAATTTGGAAACTGCTGAAAACGCCGGAGACCGCATTACTACACAGAACCTCCGCTGCACAACTTCCCTATCTATCATATGAGGTGCTGGTAAGCAGTAAACCGGCCTCTGACTCCAGCTGTTAAAAGCTCCAGCTGTTTAGGCGGATCAGTCCGCCAGCTGCCCGCCTCTCCGCTCACTCTCCCCGGCCTCCCTCGGCTGGAGCAGCCCGGAGAAAACGGGGTTACTCACAATTTCAAGCAAATGCGTTAGTGTCCCTGCTGAAATCAGCTAAAGTAACAGCGAACATTTACCGTGTTTTTAATGTTGTTTTCTAACTCCGAAGGAGTCAGGTCGGTGTTTCCAATCACCGCTATCTCTTCGCTTCCCGTATCCGCCATCATCCCGTCTGTGGTCTAGTTCCTGCGCATGCGCGTCTCCCCCACTCCTCTTATTTATTTTATCACCCATTTATTTATATATTTCTATATATAATTTATAATAATTATAATTTAAATATAATATAATATAATTAAAAAAATATAATAATATAATTTATAATTTATTTATCTTCTGGAAATGACAGTCTTACAAGTCAGCAAAGCAGATGAGTACACACAAGCACGACATACAATTTACAAATTGTTATTATTATTATTATTAATAATAATAATAATAATAATAATAATAATACTTGTTGTCAAAATATATTTATTTATTAAACACCAAACAGAGTATAAATATCACTATTTTTTCTAATTTTATATATATATATATATATATATATATATATATATATATATATATATATGTAGTAGAAGTAGTCACATACGAAAAATATATATTTACTAAGGAACAACTGTACCCCAGAGTATAAATAAGTATAGATGGCACTAAAGTATTATTATTATTATTATTGTTATTGTTATTATTATTATTATTATTAGTAGTAGTAGTAGTACATGATATGACTATATGATATATATATATGTATAATATCAAATATATATATATATATCTGTATGTATCTATTTATTTATTAGAGAACAACTGACAGAGTATAAATAAGTATAGGTGGCACTAAATGATTATTATTATTTGTAGTAGTAGTAGTAATAATAATAATAATAATAATAATAATAATAATAATAATAATAATAATTAAAATATACCTAACTGATATTGTGTATATTTATCTTGTATATGCTATTTTACTTGGATTTGTGTATGGATGTATTTTCTTTAGGAGCAGTACTAATTCATTAATATTGATGTGTTATTTTATACACATATACATGTAGATGTACATAATTATATTTTGTAGTTTAAGTGATATTTCGCATTTATAGAATATGTCAATTCCTGCTCCACTGGCGGTAACAACTTCTTTCAACAGATGACACAACCTCTGTTTTATAATTACTATATAATTCTATAATCAGTCTCTGATCCATATTATTTTGGACTTCATGTCAAACACCGCAGCACATTCCTGCAGGCTGTGTTCATGTCCACAGGCCCAGGTTCACTGGGTTAGAAATTAGACCAGGCCTGTTTTCCTGAGCCTCAGCTAATGAATGAATCTCCCAAAACCTCAAACTGCTAGAAAGTCCTGCTCCCCTGAAGCCCAGCTCTCCATCTATCCAGTGCTGATAAGGGCCCTGGAAGGGTGAATAGGCTTTTAAACGATCTACTACATGAATAAAGTCGAGTTCCTGGGCGGGCCTCTTCTCACAGCTGGATTAAAAACATCTGGATCCGCCTACAGGGAAAGCCGAGCCAGAGAGCCAGCCTTCAGTCCCAGCAGCTCCTGCTCCAGCGCGTAGGACAGAGCCTACAGCCGCTCATGCATGTGAACGTATCTTAGTTTCTCTGACTGAGAAAGGAGAAGAAGGGAGAAGAAGGGAGAAGAAGGGAGAAGAAGGGAGAAGAAAGGAGCGAGGCGAGCAGATCTGGGACCTTTCAGCGGAGATCAGTGGCTCGGGATTATGGGGCGCATGCGCTGCGGCTTCTCGGCTCTAACATCTGTTCTCTTCTCGCTGTGTGAGTAGGAGAAGTTAGCATATCTTACTGCTTTACAGCCAACTTCACCAAACCTCCACTCCTTTTCAGCAGATAGGAGACTGTAGAGTTAGCTGTAGTCTCATCTGAGGCGAATGGCAGCCTAGAACAGAATAACGAGGACAAAGGCTTCATCTTAGTGCTGTAATCTGTTATCTAGTTCAGCCTCACAAAGTGGCAGCCCTTTTTCCAAGAGCTAACGTTACTCAAAGAGACATTTCCCTCAGCACAGAGTAAACACCATCAGGCTCGGCTTTATAGGCCATCATTCAAGCTGTTTGACTTAAATAGCACTTAAAGCAATTAGGCTGAATGTGCTGAGATTACACTGGTAGTTTTTTTTATATATGGTCTCATGGATGATTATTTTGTAATTCAATTCTGGATGGTTTTGATAGGTTCATTAGACATGCAGTTGATGCAGTTTAGATGAGTTATAAGGCATAATAATTTATAATTTGACAAAATGTGATTACAGGGATTTCTACAGGATTCATACAGTATATCGCTGCTGTCCAATGAAAAACGTGCATCTCCATGTGTGTCCGTTTTTAGTTTTCTCCACGGTTTGAACCCTGTGTCTGCTCTGATCACCTGTGTAAAGACCAATCGAAATGCTCTAAATCACTGGAAAAAAAAACTTTTACTGACATTAACTTCTATTCAAAGTTAAGAGCCTTTATGCCTTCTCCTGGAAACTCACCAGTCTGTGCATTTTCATTGCACAGTAACGAAATATTACTATTACTACTGTAGTTCACTACAGGACACTACTGCCCTACTATTATACGATTACTGTGCTGCACTACTAGATACTACACAAGTAATACAAATGACTGTAAGAGAGGACTACAGAAATACCGTAGATTGCATAACACAAAATATACAGATTCTTCTAAAAGATTTTTAGGGCTACAGTTTTACAGCACTATAGTAGTGTTATGGTTTCTTATAGCATTGCTGTGGATCTTGTTGCAGGGGCAGTTTCTCTTTGAGGGCAATGTCCAAGCTGTGTCAGTGTGTTCCACTACTAGTCAAGTCAAGTCAGATTTATTTGTATAGCTTTTTACAGCTGTTGTCATCACAAAGCAGCTTTACATAATTAGTAATTAATTCATTAATAAAAGACAGAGACAAAAGAAAAAGAAATAATGTAAGACATGAAGGATCAAAGACCCCCAGTGAGCAGGCCGACAGCGACAGTATACTACTGTATGCTCCAATCAGACAAGCAAAGGAGAAGTCCTGAATGTCTCAAACATTAGTTGAGGGGAATCTTCCCCTTACGTATTAATGAGAATAGACCATGGGTCATCATTCTGAATCCTGCAACTAAAGAAGAGTCGAATCTCGACCATATTTTAACTCCTGTAATTTGGTGCCATTGACCTCCAGCAGGTCATTATGTACAATTCAAGTTGCAAAAACATGCATATTGATGAGATTAATAAATACTAGGAATACAGAAACTGCAAAAATGCATTTTTTTATCAGAGAGTACAGCCATGGAAGCTTTCTGATGGAAAACTGTTTTTCTGTTTAGTGTAATGGCAGAGCTAGAAAGGCCCTGTCTCACCACAGTATAACGGGACGTTTCTTGTACTTCTTCTAGAAAGTGTATATTTAGGGACGTGTGTGTTGTGAAACTGAACCCACCACCCAAATATTGTAATTAGAAGCAGGATTTCTGCCCTGGAGATGAAACGACGCAACGGACTGTGACCACGCTGCAATGTCACTGTATAATATGCAGTGGAAATTTCCAGCAGGAAATCCATCTTGAGGCTCCAAATTATCTTTGTTGCATAGCAGAGGCCCCCTTAAATGGATTGGGTGTGCGAGCGAGCAGTTACACTCTCAACAACAATTATGAAATATTACCATGTGGGTGGAGAGAAGAAAAGCGTAACCTCCTATTCCCTCACACCACACTCCGGCTGTTGTTTGAAACTGCTCCCGTTAAAAATAATGCTGGTGAACTTTGAAAGGGGGCAAAGGGCACGCGTGGAGAGGCTGTGCCAGCGCCGATGAATGTGTCCACACAAAGGCGCAGAACAAATTCGAAGGGCCTGATGTGCTGCTCTCCTCTCTGCCCTGCCACCACGGTTTCACACAATGCTGATATTGTCAGGCCCAGAGCGAGGGATATGATGCTGACAGGCCCGGAGCAACCCTGAGGCTGAAAAGACCCGTGATGGGCTGCAGGGACACACGCTGTTGTGTTTTCTGTCCTCTGCCTGCTTGAGAGAAGTGCAGAGAATTGTCCTCTGCAGGCCAGGGCTTTCTCTGCTTACTCTGAGAGGAGAATGACGACGATTAGAAGTTAGATTAGAAGATAAATGGCTATTTATTGTTTGGCATGAGATAACAGGCACTGCATTGGCAGCTGTGGAAGCCAGGACCCCCCCCACCCCCACCCCCCTCCTGTCTCTTCTCCAAATGAATTTAGGGGGAAGGGATGTGAGTAATGTGGTGATGATGGCACCCTCTCTTTCTGTTCATCTCACAAAATTAGCTCAGAGCTTCACCTTTCAGAGCCAGTGCAGAGAACAATGGATCACTGCTGAGGAGACCCGAAGACATCTGTATGTCACATGCGTGCGAGCGGGCCTCTGAGTGATGTTATGATTATGCTGTTATTAATTTATTCAGGAAATGCTTTCAAGGAGCATGCTGAGTTTAAAGGCCAGTAAACGGTGGACAACATGCCACCAAGTGGCTGAGTTTGATTACTGCACTTTGAAAACAAGGTTTCGGTGCAGCGCTCATGGTTCCTGAGGCCTGAACAGACAAGCTGAACAGTTTCACTGAACAGTGTTTCGTAAAGCAGGATTTCTCACTTAGCATGATAACTTGAGGACTGTCTAGCAGGAATGTCCCCTCAGCTCTGGGAAAGGCTGAAGTGTAGGTTTGGTTATCTGGCTAAAAGAAGAAATCCTGCTTTTTGTGAAATCCCGCTTCGTCTAAAGACCTGTGAATACCTAAGTCATCTATGCTGGAGCATCTAAAGACCCTAATCTGGTGCATCCTTCCAGGACTGAGCAACACTACAGATTTCTTTAGATCAAAATAGGATAAGCTGGTTCCTAAACCAGTTCCTACACTAATTCTTGAAGCTTTACACTCGCCTGCACTTAATTCTGTATTGTGTTTGGCATCTGTGTTCACTGCAAAAGAAAATGACAGTCAGAACAATGACAGTCTCTCCTCAGAAATTGCATCATGCTGCCCTATGACATACTGAGTATTAATTCACTGTGTTAGAATGGGCAGACCTGCTGAATTACAAGTAGAGAATGGAGAAGAGCGCATGCCTGACTGCAAAGCAAATAACTGCAGGCCAACATCTCTGGGCCTCCTGTAAGCATGTGGCCTTTGGATTTCCCATAAGTACAGAGGGGTTGTGCTTCAAACTTGGCCAGAGCGAACACTTCTGGCTTCAATTTATTTCTGGAGAAGTCACTGCTGATTTTAATTACTTTAAAGTTTGCAGAGGGGGCTTTTTTCTGCTTATGCAGCCTTTAGTCTTCTCTTTCTCTCTCACTCTCTCATTTTTTTTGTTGTTTGTTTTTTTGTTTCTCTCTCCCTCTCTCTCTCTCTCTCTCTCTCTCTCTCCCTCTCGCTGAATTGTATATTTTGATGGTTGGCATCAGCGAACATCTGGAAGTCTTTGTGAAATATCTGTGCAGCTTCTTTTAATGTTTATTCAGTTCTGTTAGATCACCACGCTCTCCGAGTGAAAGAAGCCCACCCCTCATCTGCTTTCAATCCACAATTAATATTGTTGTGATGTGGCAGCGCAAGGATAGCGTAGAAAAGATGCGTGGGAAGGAACGCTGCATACACCCAACATGACCACAGTCACTCACACCCCCCTCCCTTCTCTCCCCCAGAAACACACACACACACTGACAACCAAACTGAATCTGTCCCAAAACACATAATATATACTGTATAACATCCAAATCCACTTAGCTCTCTATAGCCTCCAGATGGGGCACAGCTCTCCATAAAGGCTCGGCCACAAATTCTGCCTTGATTGCAGTTGTCATTACGACTTTCACTGCTCCAAACATTTCTCATTACAATCATCATTTTCATTATGATGGTATGATTGCCGGGTAGACTGCAGGCCATAATCAAGAGCACGTAGCCACGCGTTCAAGCAGTTGCATTCTCTCTCTTTTCTTGTGGGGATTCTTGTTTTAGAAATATTATCAAAATCACGGTGTAAATTACTGGAGGATGTGATGTTGTTAGCTGTGTGTTTCTTCCTGTGAGGTAGTAGAGTCAGTCTTTGAGTAGGTTGAGCTTAATAGTCTACTTTTAGATGATCGATTGTATTTTGGTATTCAAAAAAGAGAACACTGGGGACACACAGGAGCCTGTTGTGGTTAGAAGGTTGTGGCCAGGGGGCTTCGAGGTAGCCTAAGTTGTAGGACCGTGGCAGTGTGTGTATGTGTGAGGATTATAGCCTTTAGTGCTAAATCATCTCCTTTCAGGTCAACTTATGTCTTAAAATAAAATAAGTAAAAAAGCAAAAAAGTTTTAGTTGTACAGCCATTTATATAATGTTTTTCATGCTAGTGTAAAATAGTAATAGTAATAATAGGGGCAGTGGTGGCTCAGCGGTTAGAGCGCCAGGCTATCGATGCCAGGGTTGTGGTTTGGATACCCGGGTTCGGCAAGCTGCCACTGTTGGGCCCTTGAGCAAGGCCCTTTACCCTCTCTGCTCCCCGGGCGCTCGAGTTGGCTGCCCACCGCTCTGGGTGTGTGTGTACTCACTGCCCCTAGTTCACTAGTGTGTGTGTGTGTGTGTGTTCACTACCACAGATGGGTTAAATGCAGATGACACATTTTGCTGTGCAGTGTACAGTGACAAATATGTGCACCTTTACCTTAATAATAATAAATGTAATAAAAATGTAATAAAAAGAAAAGTAACACTTCACTGATTTGCGTTTATTTATATTTAGGCTGTGGCCAATCGGCAGTGGTGGGAAGCAGTTTGACTAATGGTTGATGTAGATACAGGTCCATGTAGACCAAAAGTGACAGTGAGGAGGCAGGACTTAGGCAGTTTGACCAATGTTTGATGTAGATATAGGTACATGTAGACCAATAGTGGTGGTAAGAAGGCAGTTTGACCAATGGTTGATGTAGATACAGGTACATGTGGACCTAAAATGGCCATGAAAAGGCAGGATTTGGGCAGTTTGACCAATGTTTGATGTAGTTATTGGTACATGTAGATCAAAATCCATAGAAGACAAGCGTCCAGGTTTTTTCTGTCCTGGCACCAAAGTGGTGGAACGAGCTTCTCCTGGGTGTTCGAACGGCCGAGTTGCTCGCTGTCTTCAAACGCAAACTGAAGACCCACCTCTTCCGAGAGTACTTGGACGAATAGAGTACTATGGTCGCTTTATTGTATTGTGTTTAGTAATGTCTAAGCTTAGAGGTTTCTTTTGAATTATTAGTCTAACTAGCTATGGTTTTTTCTTGGGTAAATAGCAAAGCACTTTGTAAGTCGCTCTGGATAAGAGCGTCTGCTAAATGCCTTAAATGTAAATGTAAATGAAAATTGGCCGTGAGAAGGCGGTTTGACCAATGGCTGATGTAGATACAGGTACATGTAGACCACAAATGGCAGTGAAAAGACAGGATTTGGACAGTTTGACCAATGTTTGATGTAGATATTGGTACATGTAGACCAAAATTAGCCGTGAGAAGGCGGGATTTGGGCAGTTTGACCAATGCACCCGAGACCTTGACATATGCTGTTGTAAAAGGATTATCAATGTTATTGGCTTCATCTAAGAGTGGTCTTAAAGCTTTAGCCCATCTATATATTGCCTGTAGATGATTTTTTTTTTTAATTGTCAACATGTAACTTGTGGTGTCCAAAGTTTTGCATTAGACTGTGTTGTTTCTATAAAGCATAAAGCCCTAAACCTATGTCTTCCTGTCTGTGCACATTCTCAGTATTTCAGGCCAGTGCTTTCACTCACATAACCAGTAACTTGTGTAAGTGGTGTGACCAGTCCAGTCCTGTGTGTGAGGACAACATCTGCATGAGCAACTGCAACTTCAGCTCCTTCTGTCTCCTGGCCGAGGAGGTCTGTGTGGCTATATGGTAAGTCAGGCTAGCGTTACATTTCTCGCTTTATTTGCAGTGTGTAAAGTCCATGGAACAGAAATCCTGGCTGATTTCTTGGGTACAGCCACGGCACGAGAGACTCAGCTCTCCCTTTTCACCTTAAACAAATACATGAATAGATATATAGACAGCACAAATGCAGTTTGTCAGTAACAGCCTGCTTCATGAAGTATTTGGACGTATTGTGAATGTTTTCTTTGGCTCAGGTCAGTGTTTCAGAAAGATAAATGTGCTTGAAGGTGAGATGAAAAAAGTAGCTCCAAACTCCAGTAAGACGAACTGATTTATGCCTCAACTGAACAACGGTTTTAGCTGAGCTAGCCCTCTCTGAACCATTGCTATGATAACGGACCCTGTTTCCAAAGATTTCCCCAGAGCTAGTTCCGCCCAGTTTGGCCCCCGAGGAGGTTTTCTGGGAAGTTCATCGAGCTGACCTCCGATTGACCGTGTAGTAGAAACTGGCCACATACTGAGGGATAGCCAGCTCTCTGGGGAATACAGAAAAAACAGCGTTCAAATAAAACGGTCAAATAAAAACTCCCGTTCCTCGGTAATACTGCATGAATAACAAACACATTTAGAACATTCAGAAAAGTGTTGACTTTGGCGAGAAGAACAAAGAAAACTCCTGAGCAGGGATTCCCCAATTACTTGTTATTCATTTCTTTTTTTGTCTCATGAAAGAACATTCCTGAGAATTCAAAAAGCAATGTTTATTTGAGTATCTTATCTGTGTTAAACCTGCATGAGATACTTGGATTTCCAAACATTCAGCTATTACAGATAGCCAAGAAAGTAAGATTGTGTGTGTGTGTGTGTGTTGTTCACAGGAAGAAGGAGAATGAGAGTGTGAGTGTACAGACCCTGTGCCACAATCCTCAACATGCTCTGGAGAACATGGTGCTGTCCAACGACAGCTCCACTGAGTGTGTGATGACTCCACTGCCCTCGGAGAACGGCATGCTGTTCCTGTGCAGCTGTATCAGAGAGCATGACTGCAATGACAGGCTTATCTTTGACAAGGGACCCCATGGTAGCGTAATGATAATAATAATTTATACTTATAACATTCATTACAACTGTCTGTTTGTTGGGGTACTATATATATATATATATATATATATATATATATATATGGACAAAATTAATCACCTTGCGTGTTTAAGGTGGTAGTACATTCAGGCTCTTGCAGATGGCATTGCACGAGGAGAATGGGGCTATAAATACCGGTGGTGTGCAACAGAATTCATAGCTTGAGAACTGGTGGTACAGTGCAGTCTTGTTCTATGTGTGGAAAAGGGGTCCCAAAAAGTGGAGAAGCATATGGGTCTACCAGCTGTGGCAGAAATCCCAGTCCACTGGAAATTCTCTCGAAATTCTCAGAAAGACAACGCTGACGGACAAGGACCGCCGGCGTGTTTCACGGCTTGTGTATAAAAATCACTTCACTTCCAGAATTGCTACTGAGCATGCGGTCACAACCAATTTCTGGAAAAAAAAAAAAAAACTCCAGCTGCATACCATCAACATATAGAGCAGAGTGACATGCAAGAGGCACTCACCGCCTCTTCTTAATCTATGAATCTTGTTGCACACTCTGCAGGTATTTATATGCAACAGTTCAGTTAACTATCAGTGATGACTACAGATCCAGAACTGGAAACTAGGTGAACAAATTGTGAAGTTGAATACTTTTGGGGTCATGGGACGGCATGTGGTTGCTAATCTTAGTACCCCATGCTCCCCCCATGGGTCATAGGTTGCCTTGTTTGGTCTAACCCGACTTTACTGGACTTTACTTATGTCAATCTTTCTTACCAGGTTTCTCCAGACTAAAGAGTAAAGATGTGATTCCGGTAGTGGTGATCAGCCTGGTTCCTCCACTCCTGGTAGCTGTCATTGCTACGATGGCTTTCTACCTGTATCGCACACGCCGGCCCAACAAACAGCCCAAAGACTGGGCCCCAAAGCGCACTCATTACCAGTCTCTGGACCCCCCAGAGGGCTGTGTGGGTGAAGCCAATGGCAGTGACTTCCATGGAAAGCTTCTGTCCTTCAGCGTGGACGCCAATTCAGACATGTCATCGAGCTGTGCCAACAGTCTGAACCACAACACAGAGCACCTACCAATCCAGCTGGAAGCTTTGGTGGGTAAGGGCCGCTTTGCTGAGGTGTGGCGGGCACGGCTTAACCACAGCGAATGTGGGCAGTATGAGACAGTGGCGGTGAAAATCTTCCCGGCTATGGAGTACGCCTCCTGGCGCAACGAGAGGGCCATCTTCTCTGATGTTAACCTGAAGCATGAGAACATTGTGCAGTTCCTGACAGCTGAGGAGCGCGGTGGTACACCAGGTGCCCCTCAAAGGCAGTACTGGCTCATTATGGCCTACCATGCCCTTGGGAACCTGCAGGATTTTCTGGTCAACAACATCCTCAGTTGGACAGATCTGTGTGCAATGGCAGGCTCAGTGGCCCGGGGCCTAGCGCACCTGCACAGTGACACCACGCCATGCGGCACGCCTAAAGTGCCAATAGCACATCGGGACCTGAAGAGCAGCAACATTGTGGTGAAAAGCCACAGCGAGTGTGCTCTGTGCGACTTCGGCCTGGCTCTGAGGCTGGACCTCGCTCTTACGGTGGATGACTTCGCCAACAGTGGGCAGGTGAGGAGGACAGAAGCTGTATTCTAAGTAGCCTTGTGGGTGGGGGGGGGTTGTTTTTGTCTTTTCTTAAGACCCCACTACCCTTCACTATTCCCTGCTTCAACACACTGATCCAGCTCATCAAGGGCTTGATAATCTGTTGATCTGTTGGATCAGGTGTGTTGTGGGAGCCAATTCACTGAAGGGTGCAGGACAGTGGGTCCCCAAACTACTGCTCTAAAACCAGTCACCAACTTCCTTGATACCATTAAAGGTCTAAAGCACTTATACAGACTACTATTTGCAGTAGTCTTATATAATTGGTATTGTTAATTGGAATTGGTCTGTTTTCCTAAGGTTGGCACAGCCCGATACATGGCTCCAGAGGTCCTGGAGTCTCGAGTGAACCTGGAGGACTTAGAGTCCTTCAAACAGATGGATGTCTACTCCATGGCTCTGGTGCTGTGGGAAATGGCATCTCGCTGTGACGTAATAGGAGGCAAGTCATTTTATTAGTAAAATAAAAAGTTATATTATTAGTAATATAACTAAATAATAATGCAACTTTATGATGTATTATGTGATATTTGTGAATCTTGACACTCACAATATTTGCCTGTACAAATCTGCCACATGACGTTGATCTTGGTTTAAGAAGCCAATTCTAGCTCTCGCAAATCAGACATTTCTGTTCTGTGACCCATGTGAACACTCTGACCACTGTTCTGGCCAAGAATTCAGTGAATGGTCTGACAAGTCACAGATATGCATGTGGTCAGGCAGTCCATGGGAAAACAGTGTGTGTTCCACTGGTTCGGATATTCTCCATTTAATAATTGTGATGCTGTTTCTACTGTATGTTCAAACCTCATTAACATGCAATAATTCACAACCTCTCAATCACACCTGGGCAGAGGTGAAGAGCTATGAGCCTCCGTTTGGTTCGAAAGTATGTGAGCAGCCATGTGTGGACAGCATGAGGGATCTGGTACTGAGGGACAGAGGACGACCCGACATCCCACCCAGCTGGACAATACATCCGGTGTGTTTTCTATACTACATGTTACACTACCAGTCAAAAGGAAATGCTCAGATGTAAATCTGTCACTCTTTCAATATTTTGGTTGTTGGTGAAGGGTTAATCACAATAGTGGATCACAAAAAATGACTCGATATGCCAACAAGACAATGGCGTCTGTGGACGGCAGTGGCGATGGTAAAGACGTTCACTCAGATCAATTTAAGAAATTATATAAAAATATAGGTCAGTAGCCGTAGCAGTAAACTACTGCTGACTAGGAGTAAGACTTGTATTAGTAAAAGTCAGCAAATCCTAATGCATAGAACTATTTTTCATAAATATTTAAATGAACAATGTGGCCTGTGCAATGGACATGTACAGCTTGTTTCAGGTCTATTCACAAATTATCAGTGATGTTCAGAACAGGGGACTTTGGGGGGGCATTGCAAAAGCTTCAGTTTGTGTCTTTTCAGGTAGTCCATTCTGCATATAAGGTATCCTTCTCTTTTTAAAAGCTCATTTGCTTTTAGTATGAGCAGGAATCCATTCTTACCTATGTAATACTGCCAATGCCACTGGCAGCAACACAACCCCAAAGTATGATATATCCAAACCTAATAATTCAGCCTTGCAGTCCCATTTCTCCCAACCATACCTTTGCTGAACGTGGCCAAAGCCACAGCAATTGTTTCCAAAACTCGTCTGACTTCCCTAGATGTTCTGTAGCATATTTTGAACATTTTGTGGCAAGGCCACCAGTAAGGTTCCCTTCTAATGACTCCTCCATGAAGATTATGTTTGTGCAGGCAAGTCTGCACAGTGGAACAGTGGACCACCCTCTTAACTCAGCTTAACCTTCCTGCAGGTTCTTGGCAGTCATATGGAGGTTTTGATTTGCCTGTCTCACCAGCACACGAGCAGTTCTCTCTGAGAGTTTTTTTTTTTTTTTGGTCTTTTCAAATCTCAACTTGACCTCCAGTTCCCCTGGAGCCTGCAGTGTAGAAACCACATGCTGAAAACGCTTGGCTTCTTCTTATAGCCTTTTCCTGAGCTTTAATTACTTTCTTTTTCACATCTTTGAACAGTTGCTTAAAGGAGCATAAGAAAAAGGCTTGGAGAATCCGAGAACTTATAAGGGTTGGAAATTTGATTCAGCTGACCATTCCTAATTCTAGTCGGTGACATGACTCCGGCCTTATTTGCTAATCAAGCTATTCAAGAAAATGAGCCATCCCTGTCCTGACTTTTGCCATTTGACAGAGTGACTGTGCCTTACGACTTCCTCAAACTATTGTTTTGTGCTACAACTTACAAATATAAATATTTCATACTTAATGGAAGAAAAGTGTAACGGACATTGTATGTGCATTTCCTGATTTTCTTCACTTCATCCCTGGAATTGGGAACTGAGTTTGAGTTTCTCAGAGTTCTCCCAAAAGATCTTACTGCTCTGTCTTTCTCTTGCAGGGAATGCAGCTGCTAAGCGCTACTATTACCGAATGCTGGGATCACGACCCAGAAGCCCGTCTGACTGCACACTGTGTGCTGGAGCGCTTCAACACGCTGGCCCAGGACGAGCTGGAGAACGCCGCCATCTCTGTCCCCATCCCAAACTCCACAGAGCAGCAGGACTCCTTTCTTCCCTCTCCCTGCACCTCTCCAACTCCCCCGCTCCATCCGCAAAACCCCGCCCCAGCTGAGGATCACACCACTGCCTCCTTCAGGCAACCCAGTGAAGTCTGACCGCTCAGCAAAACAGACTTGTTTTTGTTATATATATTGGTTCAATATGTGGAGCTGGTCTCCATCAGTTTCTTATTATTTTTTTATCTAAATATCAGCTTTCAGTTTTGGTACCATAGGAATTAACGAACATAATGTGCCACTGGAAAAGGACTGGTGAAGGAGAAGCAGGATAATGTAGGCCTTGGGTTTGGAGTTTCCAGAACTCCTCGCTCCTCTTAAAAATGTATGTGCCAAAAAGGATTCTTTCCGCCATGCCATTGAAGAACCACTGTTGGTTCTTCAAAAAAAAAAACTTTTTGGTTCTTAAGAGAAGAAGAACTGCCACATAATATATCAGTTGTAGAGAGAACCCTTTTAGTACTTCATAACATTTATGTGAAGGTTCTTCAACTTTTAAAGAACTTCAGACACAGATCTTCAGGAGAGTAGTTTCAAACGCTGTCATTTGGGACCCCTGGATTGTTCAGACATTTCCTCCAACCTAGCTGGTAATACAAATGAACAGAGCAAAAATGTGGACCTTCTGGGTGGTCCTGTGAAACCCACTGTGGAGTCTTACCGCTATAAGGAACCAAACATCACTCGAAGGAACCTTTGTGGAACCTTTTTTTTGGCGTATAGATGCACTGCCCCTGCAGTTTACTCTTCCCACAGGGCCCGAGAAGTGAATTTTGAGTTAGCACTTTAGAGATTCAGCTTCAGTCCCAGGACCATCACTACAAGTTAACACAGCAGCAACACAGACTCTGAAAGGTCCATCACTTTGCTAGCGTGGTATGTCCCAGTTCTGCTGGCACAAAAATGTTTTCCAAAAACTGTTTACCACACATCATTTTCTCATTTGAGATTTTCCATTGCCCTCCGAGTCGCTTGCTTTTAACAACAATGTGGTCGTCCCAAGCAGCTTGGCTTTGGGAGGGTTTCAATTTGATTAACCACAGGCCCTGAACTGAGCATACGCGTCAAAGGCCCAACACGCAAGCAGGCGGGAAGCAAGGCTTTTTTCAGATGAAAGAAAATCAGAGAGCGTTTTATTGTTCCCCTAAATTGATCAGCTCACATAGGCTTTCCTTTATGGAAACAATTCATAGCCCTTTCGAAATCTGCCATGAACTTGAGGTTTAAGTTCCTTTTGGTTCGAGTCATTGTTGTATTGCACACTCACGTTTAATTACTGACTTTCCTGCTTCAATTACTGCCAGCCTTATTGTCTAACCTAGTTAAAAGGGGGGTCACACACTCCAGACTTTTCAGACTCCAGACAAGACTTTGAGAAGAGCCTGAATCTTTGATCTGTTAACTTTAATTTGATTTTGTCTTATTAGCTGGATTCAATTAAACTATTAAACTGTTTATTAGAAAGTGAGGGTCTCAAACCGAAACTAATTAAGAAGCACAGGACACCGACTCCCACCCTGACTCAAAATAACTTGAGTCAGGTTATAATGAGTATTATTTCAGGGCTGTGACTGCAATGGCTCCCTACTCTCTAATACTGTGAGAATCTTTGTTACTATGCAACAGACAGTGGAGCGAAGTGGAGCCGACTACTTCTGCCCATATAAGTAAGTGCTAGACACGACTGGACGCTGCAAAATTTTCCCATGTAGTTTGTAAACTTAGGGCAATAAGTTATCCAATTACCCAACCCACTGGTACTCTTCCCCATCACATGTAAGGCTCCCATCACATTCTGCTCATGCAATGCCACCGGGCAACCAACATACCTGGAGGAAAACGCTGAGTAGCCAGCTCTGAGCCATCTACCCACTCAGAGAGAGCAAGGCCAATTGTGCTCTATTGGGCTCTGGCTGCTGATGGCAGGCAGCAGCTTTTAGTAACTTTGATTCAGAATACAGTTTATGGGTTCGGAGCTTTATGTCTTCGGAGCTAAGCCACTCATATGTTGATCTATGCAACCGGTGCTGATGCATATTGAGAGTAGCACAACACTAACAAGGAAGTAGGGATTTATTTTGGTCACAGCCCAAGTTCTTGTTTCACAAGGATGATTGAACGAGTACTGTTTTAAACATAACTTTGAAAGATCTAAAATCTAGATCTAAAAGTAGTGGTAGTCTACAGCAGTGGGCATCTGTGGCCTTATGTTCCAAGTCAGATCATGCACTGAGTGTAAAGGCAGCAAAAATAAATAAATAAATAAAATACAGATTTATGAATATTTGGTGCAGAAAACCAAAGAATGAAGCTGTTAATGCCTTACAGATGAAGGTACAGATCTTTTGAGCCATTTTGTCCTTCATTTACTGTGAACTGGTGTCACAAATGTACAGATCATATACTCATAAAGTCTTTATGTATCACGTGTCTTTTTTTTTTAATTCCTGCTCAGCCTTAAGCTAAAACACAGACCCTGCTTACCATTCAAGCAGGCAAAAAGAAACCAAAAGCTCTCTGCTAATATATTAGCAATTTTATTAGTTCATTCATCAGGACTTTTCTCAGGCTACTGGGAGTGTAATTAAAACATCAGTGCAGTTTACAGCTCAGCAAGATATACACTTTGGGTCCGTTTTCCGAGCACAGATCAAGCCTTGTTTTTGTAGATGTTCTGTAGCATATCAAATGCAGGTTCTCAACTGAAAACGCCAGTTAGCCCATTAGCTGGCTAGCCTGTGTTCTGAAAATGAGCCCTCCGGGTGGAAAGCTAAGTGGATGAATAAACACACACAGACTGGAGAGCAGATAGCAGACATCCTGGTGTGTCCTTGTCAGGAAGCCGGGGAGCAGATATGTACACAGGTTTGTGGTTTCACTCATAATGCAATTCAAGAAGAAGGTGAAGAATGTGTTCGGGCGTAGACCAGAGGAAGACCAACACAAATAAGGCACCACAAGTTTCTCAGCAAGACCAACCAGGGCTGAAGTAGTGATTTCATATGAGAGGCGTTTTAACCTGTGCTCTGTCCAGCACGTTCTCACTTAAACTGCTGTCTATTACTGGCTTAAGAAGAGTTACAACCAGCAGTCAACCGTCAGACTTTCAGTTTCTTTACTTTTTTTTTTTTTATATCTTGCTGTTATTTTTATGGCTCAAAAACTGTTTCTTCAAATTTAGCGTACAACAGTAGTAAAGCATATGTTCAGGTTCTATCCGAGCTACATGTGGTCAACATACTCCGACTACCTTTCAGACTGAGCAGTTTCAGTCCAAAGGTAGAAGCCCACCAGAGGAAAGAGTCTGAAAGCATTTACTGCATTTACTGATTTCACGTCTCAGATCACAGTTCTGCGGAATGTCTCGAGTTCGTCAATTTCGATTAATAATAATACTGTCTGGTGATGTTCCACATATTCGCAGGGAGTGCAAACATATACCAATAAAGAAGGACAATGGAGAGTGGAACCAATGTTCTAGGTTACTGAAGTGCTATACTGAAGCACTGTTTCAAAGTCCAGTACTGGAGCCATTATGTTACATGCTTGCAGAACATCAGGCAAATAAATAGAGCAAGACTCTACCTGAGCAATTAGATGAGAGAGAGAGAAAGAAAGAAAGAGAGAGAGAGAGAGAAAGAGAAAGAAGCCTTATCAAAACAAACATCCTCAACAACCCCTATAACACTCAGCTAACTCACAGTAGCACAAAACAAGAGCCAAACCTGCAAACTGTTCTTCATCATCATGGCTCTGGGCCACCAATCATCAGTTAGCCACACAGCTAAATGCGCACCTCGAAAACTCCCAATTTCATCACAGATCTCCCCCAGAGCTACTGCTGATACCAAAATCATAATACACCAAAGAAGATTTTACAAGTATGGGAAAATGTTTGACCGTCACAAAGGTCAGATAACAGCATTCCATTATAAGATCAAGAGAAGTTGATAAAGCATTCTCAATTACAATCCTTTCTCCAATTACATCATCTTCATCATCATCATCATCATCATCATCTTCGTCGTCGTTGTCATGTTCTTCTAACTCCTATTAAGGCAACATCAACAAAAGACCTCCGTGCATGCTGGGACCCCTTATGGATCTAAAGAATTCACTGTGAGGTCATACAAAAAGTATCAACATCAGATTCTTCTTGGTGTAAAACCAACAGCCCACTTCTCTCCGCAGAGCGTTACACCCATTACAGCAATTACTGTTAAGAAATCATATAGGAAGAGAGTCTGTGTGTGTGTGTGTGTGTGTGTGTGTGTGTGTGTGTGTGTGTGTGTTTGTATGCGTCTTCATTTGTGAGAAAGGGAGCACCGACCCAGGGACAGTGTTGGGGCAGTACAGCCGCCTGGGGCCAGACTACAGCAGGTGTGTGGTCAAGGGTTGGGTTGAGGGGCTGCAGGAGAGGAGCTGCGGCCCGAAACCGTTTTCCACAGCGGTTTATGATACATCCAGCCTTCACCCTAGAGGAGAAAGTGGGAAAAACATACACGCTTAGAATAAAATAATTACAAATTTTGTTTGCACAGCAAGTACATAAACAAATATATCTTCAAGATACAACAGGCTAGTCCTACATTCTTCATAGCAGACTGCAAAATCACCTCAGGACAGCACACAGTCACCACAGCAGAGCTATTTATAAAATGAGCAAAATAACACCGATCAAATTGCATGTAATTTAGTTTTTGTGTGTGGTGTGTGTGTGTGTGTGTGTGTGTGTGGTGTGTGTGTGTGTGTGGAGCTTTTATGGGAACAAGCACGCAATCTTTGTGATTCACATGATCCAAGTCAGTACACCACCCACACACCAAACAACACAACAAACTTCTTTTTGGTGTACGAAGTCTGGGCAGGTATAACCAACAGATTTCTCTGCGTGTTGATGAAGGTGATTACTTTTCTTTCAAAGTATTTGGTCCTCCAGGGCGTCTCGGTCTCGGTGCGATGTCTCTCCTCTTTCCTCTGTCTCTCCTCCAGGAAGCGTTTGTGCTCCGTGGCCTTTTCCATGTCTCTCTGCTGCAGGGACTCCGTCACATGCTGCCATAGCCGCCTGCAGGAAAAACAGTTCAGTCGTATAGGTGCGGGCTTCAGTCACAGCATAACTACTAGAGATGTAATCATAGGAGATTTTCATACAGGAAGTTTCATTAGTAATTTTAGAATCTTAAAGCAACATTAAGTAGCAATTACACCATGATGTTCAAAATCATTTTGACTGTGATGCTACTACATAACGCTGTGTCACCCAAATCATATTTGTGCAATATCCTGTAATGTTACTCTACCATGTCAGTCCACAAACTTCTTTCGATTTAGATGACAGTTTCCTATCTCTCAGCTTATCAACAAAAGCGAGTCCATGAGGGCGCGATTTGTATTTACAGCAAGGGAGCAAAAGTGAATTAAACTCTACTCTACTCTACTGCCATAAACAAAAGTAGGGCGCTCAGGAGGAGTCACACGCGATACTCTATATCGCACATCAGCCAGACGGTTATGAAGTTCCACAAGATGTGGTTGTGGAGCAGTGGAACTGCGTTCTCTTGAGCTTCATAAGCTTGTTAACTGCTAGTTTTAGAAGGTCTGTGCTGGACTGCGGCCCTCGTTACCGATCCATCGCATAAAGGGAAGATAATGGAAACAACAAAAATACACAAGCTGCCAGTATTCTCACCTGGACTCATAAGGTCCTTGCTGATCATTGGGCCGAACTCGTTTCCTGGTGACGGGTAGCTTGGTGACGTCAATGACGCGTGACTCTCCGTTGCTGTAGCTAAACTCGAGCACACCGTTCCACTCCCCCTGCACGCGACACACCACTGAGTTGGTGGGGTTGTGCTTCACCTCTGCGTTCACTCTGCATAACAAAAACGCAGGCTCTGGTTACAACCACCATTCTCAGCTTTCACAACGAAGACACGTGCCGCTCACAAAAACACAAAGACAATGTGTGTGTGTGTGTGTGTGTGTGTGTGTGTGTGTGTGTGTGTGTGTGTGTGTGTGTGTGAGAGAGAGAGAGAAAACAACACAGGTGAGCATTTAGGTTTTGTACGCATGCGATTAGGTTAGTCAGGCACAAATGAGCAAAACACACAATTGGAGGTATGCTTTAGCCTCCATCAAGCATCAGTTCATACAAGCCCATGATTCATTGAGAAATACCTAGTTATGATGAGTAATCTTTATGAGCAATGTATTGCAAGAAATATCTTGGAAATCACGTATTACCAGAACATGTGACTCATGCACTGAATGTCCAAAAGAATTTCAACACCCTTTCCCATAAGTGAATTAAGTTACTTTAAGGTGCATCCTCTAAAAAACATCCTGCAGACAGTACAGGATGCGGTGGAGCAGCTACACATCCACTAGAGGGTTATAAAGCTCCTTATAAAACTACAAGCTGTTGAGGTTATAAAGCATTGGCCTGTAGAGTGCAGCAACTTCATTCAGAACTGAGCATCCAACATCAGTACCTGACTTCACTAAATGCTCTTATGGCTTTTGACTTTCCAGCAAAGCAGGAACAAACTGTCAATCACTACATTTGATTTTGGAAGAAAAGAGGGGGAGTTGGTGTCTACAAATGTTTGGACATGTAGTGTATAAATGAGTGTGGCCCAAAACTAAAGCTATATATTAAACCTCATTGAATCCATATGCATGCAAAATATTCAGATGTTCTGAGTGTCTTCTGCAGACTACAACATACTGCCTGCTTAAAATGAGAAGTAATGTACACTCAGAGGCATTAAGCAACATCCGGTTAAAAGTGATAAACATTTCATTCCAATGAACTCATTGCACTCAATGTTAGCTTGCAGAGTACACAGTGATGCACACAGCAGAGTCATTTAACAGGTAAGCTGATCTTGTGTTACTGACTTGTGCAGCTTGCCTCCATAGAAAGGCTTGGTCTGGAAGGTGATGGCTGCACTGTAGCCCGACTTGGCGCAGTTCACGTTAACCTTTCCTCCCAACTCCACCCAAGGTACGGTCAAGATGGAGCGGGCATAAGCCGACGGCAGAGTGAACGTATACTCCTCCCCATGCTCCAACAGGTGCAGATTACCTAAGAAATACAGAGAAGATCAGAACAACTACACAAAAATATTTAAGGAAACCACATAACACTGACCATGTGGAAGATCTGTGAAGCTCTGAGCTGAAGATTTGAAGATTTGAAAATTGAGTATGGCCTGAACATGATGGTAAAACATGAAATGGTGCTTAAACTTAAAATAAGAGCATGTACAATAAACAAAAAGGTCTTACCTTCTCCAATCATGGAAACGCCAATGGACATCCCCATGAACTTGCTCTTGGTCCACACATGTGTGTTTACACACACTTGCCTCTCCTGGCATTCGGCATAGAACCCTGATACAGGTGGATGGTGGGACACCTGCTCAGCCACAAAGCGCAAGTGGTAGCAGTCTGATGGATTGGAGCCCTCTTTCTGAACGCCTCCCTGAGATGCTGCCGTCTTTGGCACTCTCCAGGAGCAGTGGAAAGTCTCACCAATAATTGGGTTGTAGGGCTTCTTGGCGATGGCGCCCTTGCGGCCCTCGTGAAAGGAAGTGAGGTAATATTCCACAAAGCGTACCATGCGCTCCATTGGACTGGCTCCATCCGTGATGGCCACAAAAAGGTCCGGGTGGGACATAAAGTCTGCATACATCTCCAAAAGAGAGCGCTTCTCCAAGATAAAGGTAGGAAGGACCACCTACAAGAGAGCAAGTGTGTGAAGCTTTACCAAATTGCAATTCTCTGAAATCTTAAGAAACCAGCATGCAGACTACAACAGTCAGTGGAAATGTGTTGAAAGTACTTAAAGGACTGCTATTTATGGCATTTATGTAGTACTATGTAGGAATCTTCTAGGCTGCTTATATAAAAAAAAAAAAACACCAGATCACATTGGAACAGATGCAGGTAAACATAAAAACACTAAAGAGTAACAAGAATTTCTCATTTTTAAAACGAATGGATTTGTTACCTCCTCACCTGGTACTAAGCACTGATTCACTAATTGAGGTGTTGGATAATAACTATAAATAATACTAGACTCCCATGAGGAAAGTGTTGGGAGATGTTTAATGAACAGTGTTGTAAAATAATTACTTTTTGTGTGAATTATAGTTGTACTTATTCTAATATTAGTGTTAGGCACTAACGTTAGTGTTACTAGTGCCTAAAATGTTTGCATTTCTGTGTATGTCATTAATCTCCACACTTAACATCTAACTGAACTTCTCATGGGAAGCAAAATGTCTTAATTTAGTTAAAAATCTCAGTTGACGGAATGTGTGTGTGTGGGGCAGATTGCTAGGTCAGTATACTTACCCTTGTGAGGTCCATGCCCAGTTTGAGTTGAGAGAGGAGGTGCAGGATGACACTGCGTTCTTCCTCTACTGCTCCCAAGTCTTCCTCCTCAGCTAGACAGGAGTCTTCCTGCTCCTCTTCTGCATCAATATCCTCCTGCTCCTAGATTTATTATTCAAGACAAACAGATTCTGTTTACCATCCGTAAGCTTATTAAGTTGATTGTTTCTTCTTGTAAAATATTATTACTATTTTCTCACACTGATTCTAAAACAGATTTTTAATCCTATTTCTTTTATTTCAAACTTTAATGCCTTCTCTCTTTTACAAATGACAAGATAAAACCAAATGTTGTACACATAGGAAGGCTATCCTTCCTAAGGATACACTTATTTTATGTTTCTCCACCCAATTCATAGTTCTCCAGTTATCTTAAGCCCTCAGTTTCTCATCTCATCATCATTTCACTCTACATTTTCAGGCTAGTGGCAACAAACTTGGAAAAATCTTCAAGTACACAGAAAAGTCCACATGTCCTATTCTTTCTTTCTTTCCCCAGTATACTATAGAAACTTACTGGGGTTATATTCGCCAGCAAACCTGGTAGAAAGACTGAATTGCTGACCAAAAGCACCTAACTGCATTTTAGCCTACATGTGCCGCTTTGCTGTCTTTTATCTATACATATTTTCTTAAAATTACAAAGTTATGATCAAAGTATGTAGATTACCTTTTGACCCAAGCGGCCACATTTTGCACTGACCGCACAGTGATTGTCTAACACTGATATATCTCCTTTACCTTCTCTTCTATGTCATCAAAACCTGTAGATTTTCAGACTCTTAGTATCTATTCATTGGCTTTACTGTCTAGCTGCAAGCTCAGTTTTAGCATCATAAGCAGCAGAAAGAGAGCAAGGAGTACATTAATGGTAACTGAGCTGTTCAGCTCATTGCCAGGGTCCAGCTACAGTTCCTAGCAACAAATGTGAGACATTCTGCAGGATATGGCTGCAGCAGTGAGCAACTCCCACTTAAGACCAGTATATTGACTCGGTTTCCTGTAGCACAGAAGCAAAGGGCAACGTTCCAAATACAGCTCTCGCACACACCCTAGTCCGGACTCCAAACATCCAGGCCTCAATTTCTGACTCAGTTTCACTGGTATCCCTTACCTTGACAGATTATCTTAGGTAGACAAGGTCTATCTGTACCTTTACGTCAGTGGCAGTTGTTTCATGCATGTACTGCCATCATATACTCCACGCACATTCAGGGTTGAGAAATCTATCTATATTAGGTTTGTTAGAACGTAACATGAGTGTTTTTATTTAAAATGCCTAAAATACACTCATAAAACAACAACAACAACAAATGTAATATTTAAAAAAATAGCAATGATCTAGATCGCTGTCAAAAAACAGCAAAAAATATATTCTGTTTTTCACTTTTTAACATAATTGGAATCCTTTTTATTGTGTCACAATTTTATGATAAACAGACCAATAGAAAAATAGAAATACAAAAAAGTCTTGCACTGAAGGTTTTTTCTTCTGAAAATTTTTTGGAGGTTTTTGTATAACAGCAACAAGATATATGCACGTGTAACATTTGTCCTTTAATTTAACATTTGTAAAAAAGACAATCAATCAATTCATCATTTATTAAAAAAGGTATATTATAAGCAAATATCCAATCATCTACTTGTTACTGGGTAGATTCTGTGGGTAGTCGTTGTTTACAGGCTAATGGTTATATACATGTAATTATAATACTAGCAGTACTGACACTGTACTCATATTGTCTGTCCTGCTAAGCATATTTTGACAATATCAATCATGATAATCTACAATCACTTTGTCCACCTCTAATAAATATAGCTCACTTTTAACTTAGTAAGAGAATATTTACAATTAGGCCAAGAAGCCAGTAGAAAATTAATTTAGGTTATGAACACATTGGGTTATTAAGGCAGCAATAAGCTCATTATGTGTGTCTCCAAGTACAACTTTTGCAACTATTGATCACACAGTAAATGAGGGAAGGGGAAAAAAAAAGACCTTGCTATATGGAAGGAATTGATCTGCTATCACCTTTCAGCCCTGGCAGACAGAAGCCAGTTCAAAGAAGAGGCTGGAGCGGTGCCTGCTTCTATTGTATTTCTCTTCCAGTAACAGGTGAGTCCATAGACTGCTTAACCGCTTAACATGTCTCAAGTCAGTTTCATCTTTCTGACAAGTGCTAATGAGAGTTCCCAGCCCTCAAGACAAACATTCACACAGCAACTGTACGAAGAGGAACTGGGATAATGTAGCAGTGGATTACACCCTTGTTTGTAACCCACAAAGTGCACCTTCATAACAATATTTGCTGTAGATTTCCAACGTTTTGATGAACAACCGTATAGACTGTGTGGGACAATGTAGAGTGTCAAGGCTGTCTTACCCCAGCAATGTCACAGGAGTCCATTTCGATGGGCTCTAGAACCGTTCCCTGCGTTTTGCTGTCGTCTTTGGTGATGCTAGCCAGAGTGCCACCATTCTTCAGGATGTCGGGCAGTTTGGGCTCCAGCCACTCGATGGTCGGCCCTGCAGGGCAAACGGAGCCTTGTTCAGAAGTGCTCATGTCACCGGACTCTACACACAGCAGCCACAGGTCAACGGCAGCCTCTGTCACAACTAGAACTCCAGGTGTCCAATCGTCTCGCAATTCACATTCGCAACCTGAACCCTGCGATCAGCATCTGCACAAAGCACTGACCAGTACTGAACCGCTGCTTTGGTGGGGAGACTACTCTCGTCTTTTCAGCTTCATGGTAGCCGGTTAAAGCTTGTGGGGAAATCCTGACCTCTTAATCTTACTGGGACCACACAGCAACTAAAATACTGATACACCCCACTGACTGGTGGCTGGGTTCGTATGTTCCTTTCCTTGCTGAGCGCCATAAAATATGTATGCTTGGTAACTGGATCAAATTCAAAAGTATGAAGCTGTGCACAGTTAGAGGACTACCAACGGTCATCTTGTCCACAATGAGCACTTGTAACTAGCCACACATCCACCAGACACTAGCTGCGATGAATTTAAAACAAATAAACTGCCCACTTGCACCAGTTAAGGGAAAACTGTCTGCTCAGACAGAAGATCCGTTTATACATTAGTAACAGGGTTTCTTGACAGTGGCGCAGGAGTACAATTTGAGGAAGCCGACAGGCAGCTCGCATGGGTGACGCCCTCAAAGCTCTGGTTACCTGGGCTGGCCTATCAGAGGGAGATACAATTGCTCATTCATTATGAAACTATATTCCACTCCCTGGCCAGGGCCCCAGGTCATAAATTCTACAGACAAGAACATGACCTTGGATTAACTGATTTGCTACCACAGACATCCGAGATACGTACAGCAAAAATGAATGGAAGTGATGTTCGTTTGTTATGTCATGTCATTTCAAAACACTGAAGCTCAGACCTGTGTAGGGAGGCTGTCAGGCGTTACGCAAGATGTTGGGACGTTATCTTAAACGCCTTGACTAAACATACAGTGTAATGAGTCACAGACTGTATGTGATTTAAGGTGTTCCATAACTTTAGTGGATTTTGACCAAGATGCCTTACACTGCATTATTGATCACGTAATGGTATTTGCCTCCTACACTCTAGTAGAGTTTTCTTGAATAGATTTAAATATGGTAACAAACAGCAAAAAGTTCTGTCTCCATTTTTGCTGTTTGTCACTTCATTTAAATCTGGCAATTGTTCTTTTCTATATTTCATGATGAATAGACCAATAGAAATGCTCCAAAATGAGATATAAGAGGCAATGCTACATGCTATGAAGCACCGAACACCACTTCAACATCACTGAATCTAAATGCAGCATATGAGTGATCATCTGGCATCTGCTTTTGTTGTTCATATGCAGATGAAAATGCTAAAATGGACACAGGAAGCTGATTCTAGATCAGCACTGGGAAGGATTAAAAAAAAAATAATAAAAATAAGGGTGGCTTCAGGTGCTCCTTACCTCCAAGAGGAACTTTCTGACGTGCCACTTGCTGAAGCTGTAGAATGTGGAGGCAGTCGCTGAGGCAGGTCATGGTGGCCAGTGACGTCGCCTTGAGTAGCAAGAGGTCCTGGTCCAGCGGGGATGGACCCTGGCTGGTCGGCAGGCCCTCAATGCACTGCACCAGGTCTCTGTGCTGGCCCTGCGCCTGGCTCATCATCTGTTCATCAAAGGACAACATGAAAAGCTTATTCGGGTCTCATCAATCACCCCAACAATCCTCATACATTCAATGTGGTCTTTGTTGGATCAAGCGAAGCATCAGGACCACAGCGCCTCTTATCAGTAGGGATGGTGACATGATAATGATGTCGCTATCACAATGAATGTAGTCACTGGTACCTTTACTGAGCATATCTTGTGCATGCATTTATACTAATTACTAACCAGAAACAGAAAATGTATGTATGTATGTTGTTTATTGAAAAGATGAGTATCGTAAAGGGAAAGTGAGTTAGAATACTTTGCAAGAGTCAGAAAGACAAATATGGCCTTACCTCACGGGCCTCCACCAGGTGGTCAGGCAGCAGGGAGCGCTTACTGGAGTAGGGCGAGGAGCCACGATGGAACTGGGACAAGCCCAGCAGGGAACCGGCATTATGGCTGATCCTGCGCTGGGATCCAGGAGAACTGGCGCTGCCCTGAGACGTTGTGGACAGACTGCGAGTCTTTAGCGGTGGGTTTGTCTTCAGGAGAAAAGTAAAACATTTCAAGCTGTTATTATACGATCATATCATCTTATTAACAGCAGTCACATGCACAATTTTAAACAGCCCTGGTCAAATGATGTGTGTGATGATCAACCATAACATTAAAGTGAGAAACAGCCATTATCTTCACCTGCATAAAGCAGAAAATGGGCAAGCATAAGGATCTGAGTGACTTTGAAAAGGGACATATTGTGATGGTTATACAACTGGGTCAGAACACCTCCAAAACATCAGGCAGGTCCTGTGGGTTTTTTCTGCTATGCAGTGTTTCAACAAAAGTGGTTCAAGAAAGGTAAACCGACAACAGGGTCATAGACACCTATGGCTCATTAATGCAATCCATGGCCCCACCTCACAACTTACAGAAATTAAAATATCTGCTGCTAATGTCTTTGGTTCATGTACCACAGCATGCTTTGAGAGGTTTTTTCCCATGTCCATTAAGTCCATGTTTCAAACGGTCATATCTGTTGTGGTGGCACAAGGGGGACCTACTCAAAATTAGGCAGGTGGTAGTAATGTTGTGATCGGTGTAAGTATGTCCTCTACACAGAACACACTTTAATGGCTCAATGACTTTGTAGAATGTCTGTCCTGTAAAGGACTTATTCACTTGATCAGGGATGTCCAAGCTTTTGTATACAACTATAGAAGATATTGAGAGAGTAGAGTTTAGGCTCTCACCTTGCCCATAGCTTCTGTATGATGCTGTGTGCATATCTGCAGTCTGCTCACCCAGTGCTGTCTCTCTTTAGCATCGGTAGCTGAGACAGACATCCACAAAAAAAGCTTGTTATACATACACATACACACACACACACACACACACACACACACACACACACACTACACAGATGACCTTTATAAAATGCTCTATGACTTCAATTCATTTGACATCTTGCCAGCAACAGTTTCTATTTATAAGTGTCTTGAAAGTTACTGTTTGACATGTTTACGAAGATTGCACTTATGAATTGCACTAAACCTGCTGATTACACAAGAACACAGTCATCATTTGTGCTACAAGGGTAGAAAGAAAAAAAGAGAATATTGACAGAATGAGAGAAGAACCTCTGAGCTTGTACTGCTCCCCACTGATGGCATTGACAGTGAAGGTGTGCGAGTCCTCATCGCTGGGGGAGATCACTGCACCTGCTAAAGGCAGAGTGCCCCTGGGCTTCTGGAGCCGAGACTGTTCGTTCACAAAATACTCCAGCAGCCCAGCCTCATTGTTGAGCACAAAGAATCTACAGACAGTCAAGAGAGCCCAGTTAGTGCTCAACAACAGTGATGCACTACACTTCACTACAATTTCAAATGGTATATTATACAGTGGAAAAAAATATTTATTATTATTAATATTTATTATATCAGCTGCACATTAAAAAAAGTTATATCAAGGTGATTAACAATAATGACCAAAAAAAATCATGATTCAATATTCTCACAATATTTTAAACAAAAACTGACTATGACTAAATAAAAATAATGACTGTATTTGGTCTATTAATGAGACTGGGAGGAGGTACAAATGTGGCCATGTTTTGGCTAACATCAATATTGCCCACCAGGTTTTTTTAAGAATTGACCAACACCAATATTTTAGCCCACATGTTTTTTGTTATTAATTATTATTAACCAAAAGTTCATTGCCCTTTAAAAGGAAATAATTGTATTATTATGATATATAATAATAATAATAATGATAATAATAAAATATCAGTGGCATAAAATGGGCTTTAAAAGACATTTAGGGTCATTTATCGTAATTACTTCTGGAACACTATGTAACACGTGGAGTTAGTTGGTGGATGACTGAAATATTTGGTGTTCTAACAATGCAGCTGCATTAGAAATCACGATTAAAACTTGAGGGTGGACAAAGTCCATATACACTCTAAATAAATGCAAAAATATTCTGTGTATTACTGTAGTAAACATCTTCTAATTATACTTCAACAAAGTACTTCTTTAACAAAAACTGACCTCTATAATAATGTTTAAATTATGTCGAATTTCTGTTATGAATGTGTTCATGTCTGCGGTTGCATGAAATAAATGAAATACATTTGATAAAATAATATTGGGAAAATCTAAAGGTACATGTATAATATTTTAACAAAGCTGAACAGCTAGGATTACATGATCTTTAGTTTAGGGATGGGGTTTGGTGAATTGTGTGGTATGATTTGTTTGCTTCTTTTTTTAAATGCGTTATATAGTCCTTGAGTTTCGACCAGTGCTGCAGAAAGTATACTCTTAAAAATAAATGTCCTTTAAATGGTTCTTGAGTGATCCCATAGAAAACCACTCTCAGTTCCAAAAATAACCATGTTTGTAAAAGAGATGTGAGTGTAAAGCACATTTTAATGGTCTAAAAAACTTTCACTTGATGTAGAGGTTCACATTCACAGATCTCTTTTACAAACATGGAAAGTGTTTTTTCTATGAAATTGTTTAAATAGAAAAAAGAAAATAATGAAATTGTGTTGAAAATGTTGTGATGAAAGCAAACATCTAAAAACTGGAAATACTTTAATAAACTACAAAGTGAGAAAGTCAATGAGAAGTATATGTACTTCATCTCTGTCCAACACTGAGAGAACATCTTTCTTCATAAGACGCACAGCCACGTTTTTGCATTTACAATACTGTGCATTTGCATGTTATTGATACATCCCAACATAGAACATGAATGTAGATACACAGACAGAGTCCTTAAAAAGCTGCATTTATGTGACTGAAATACACACTCACAATGAGCCCGAAACAAACCTCTGATATACTAAGGTCGCAGCTTATCAAGTATACTGTGTGAAACTCTGCCTACTAAATACATATTTGTGATATGCAGTGTTGAAATAACCACCACTAATAAGCTCAGTGATGAAGAGATGGGGGTCATAAATAAATGAAATTAACAAATAGTGGGTAATAAATAAATTCTATTATCACTCTATATTTTGCACTGTCTCTTGCCAGACACATTTGGTACAACTGGTCACGAGAGCCGAAATCAAGGGTGACCAATCTTCAAGGGCGTGGGCTTGACTAGCGAGTCTCCAGAGCTTTTGATTCTATTAGGAATTCTTCTATACATATATTATAGGCTACAGGCTGCGATCTTAAAATAGTTTACTAATGGGACACTTTTGGATATATACACACACATTACTGTGCAAAGGTTTTAGACACCTGTGATTTATTTAGAATTTATTAAAGCTCATTATTTGCGCAGTAAGTGCTTGTTTGCTCAGTTAAACCCTAATATTAGAATAAATACAGATAACATTCATAAATAAGTCGTGGTTTTACGTCACTGTGTTCAATAAACAGCTCTCCATATGAGAGTCTAGTATTATTTATAGCCATCATCCAACACCTGGTTCGGTGAATCTGTGCTAAATGATGGTAACTCAGGCGAGCTGCTGCTGCTGCTGCTGACGACTGAATTGAACACATCCACGCTGTGCTGGCCGATGGGGGCATGCAGGTGAAATCTGGAACCAAGCTTAGTTCTCCAAACTAGCTCACAAGATCCCTGTTCAACATCTCAACATCCGTGCAACTTCACAGCACAACACAAAACGGTGCTTATTGATCTGGAGAGGATTAATCGCCAGTACTCACCGATACTGCCATCCAGTAACCAGATTTGTGTACTTCATCAAATACCCATCCACATTCTCCATGTGATCACTGCAAATAGTAGACAAGAGAGAGGAGGGAGAGAGGAGGGAGAGAAAGGGGGGGATGGGGAGAGAGACTCATTATCCAGAGTACCTGCAATACCTGTAGGCTACCTGCTTACCTGCCTTTTAATCAGCTCACAAAAGCAACACACCTCACAAGCTGATCTCCTGGTAGTATGAAGTCTCTTATAAGATGATCCAACCTGCCATGTCAACAGAAATCTCTACGACTAAGACTGGGCTAGCTACAGTAGTAGTCTTTCAGTACTTCTACGACCCTGGTCTACTAAATAATGTCACTTATACCCACTCCAGTACCTTAGAGTTTGTTTTAGATGCCTGTGGTTAAGGGAAGCACTATCTAGCTGTCTGACTCAACACCCCTGACTGTTGAAAGGAGTGGGTGGCTAACGGCTGGCTGGCTGGCTGGCTAGCTAGCTAACTAGCCGGTCCATCATTACAACAGAAGCCAAGAAATCTTAAAGTGAGCTACCTGTACTGCCAGCTTTTAGAGCTTGTCCGGAAGGAGCCCTGTGTAGAGCTCTGGGTGTGGACATCCAGCTTGTTGTCACTCTCGGACATTCGTATTCCCGCTGTTTCCACCTGCATTGTCGTTAGCTTGCTAGCTTTAGCCGCGGTGGCCTCCCCGGAGCCGAGCTGAGATTAAGCGGGTGTTTACGGCGCTGGTTAGCTCAGACAACACTAACAGTGTCGACAGCAGAGCACACTGTTCACTCTCCCCGATGTCTTCCCCATTCTACACCTCTGGAAAGGCGAAAACGACCAGGAGACTTATGGCCAATATGTTTATGCCCCCTCTCAGCTCTCTGCCTCCATGCCAGAGCTTACAGCGTCCATCTGGATCATGTGACTTTTGGGGGTCTGTGGGGTTCCTGACAGCCACAGGAACAACGACCGTGTCTAGAAATCAATAAACAACAGAAATAACATTTATTCTGGCTGTAACTAAACTGTAAACACCATTTAATTTTTTTAAATAAATGTTAAAGAAGCTTTATATATAATATAATAGCTTCAGAACTCAAGAGTCAGGCTTTTAACTTATGTTTCAAAATAAAAGTCCCTCCTTAAAACATTTAGTGGTGTCAAGCAGGGCATGCTTGCAACCCACTTGTAAGAATAAATTTATAAGAGATGAAAACGGTTTCACGAGTGTAGAAACCTGTGCAATATCTTCTACCAATATATATATATATTTTTTAGAAAATAATTAATTGGTTTTTATTGTCATTTAACTTCTACAGTATAATGAGATTCTTCTTTTCAAATATCCCATCTTAGCCAGGGTTAGAGTGCAGGGTGGATCAATAACGCAGCGCTCTAACCCTTAGGTCACCACTGCCCTATAAAAGAAAGGAAACACACTACACTGTGTTTATTATATATTCCACAATGTGGGTGTTTTTAATGGTTGCCATCAAAATACAATGTTCAACAAAGAAGGGTGCGAGTCCTATATAAAGAATATGAAATGTGCCTTTAGACTAAATCTATGCAGGAAATAATTAGATGATAAAACTGAAGATTTGTTCCTGTGTGAGATTTCTAAAGAGTTATGCATAGTGTTGTCTTTGGTCTATCTCTCACACACACACACACACACACACACACACACACACACACACACACACACACACACACCTAGACTCTTTCCCTTTGTGTCCCATTTGTTCAAGACATCTACCCTCTCAGCCCAGTTTGGCATACAGTGTTCATCATTCATTTGTTCTGTTGTACATCCTGGCTACTGTAAAATGAAATGAACTGCAATTATTTTGAAGTGCGTGTCTGAAAATAGGATCGATTTAATATAAAAAAAACACCACACACAAGTCGAGAGACAGATTAATCCACGGATTAAAAAGGTTTTCACTTATAAATTCTAAATGACAGCATCATTTAGTGCAAACCTATCCTTAATCTGAGCCCCGTTCTCAAGTGCAGCCAAATCCGAGCAACACAATATGTAAATGTAATAAGCAGAGGGTGCGGAAATGTCAATGCAGAATATGTTCTACCCTGAGATTAACATGTAACAGTAAAACCAGGAAAAAAGTATATTACGGTTAATCTGACACCAGTGACATACATATACATTATTTTAACACTAAACAAGAAAAAGAAACATTCATCCTTCACACAAACTGAGTAAAACACCTACAAAGTACGCAGTGAGGTTTATATTAAGATCTAGTATATTAAGATAATCTCAATTTCCCTGTGGATCACTGGCAAAAGGAAACATGTCCTGTCTATTTAACTAGGACAAAACAAGGGGAAAAAACGAAACAAAATAAAAACAGAACAATAATGGAAACAAAATATATATAAAAAGTGATGTTTTTCATAATTAATACATTTGCCAATAATGTAAACCATAGTAAGGGAACACCTAAAAATGTCCGAAGCTACTTTAGCAACTGCAGGATTTAATGCCATGTCCACAGCAAACAGTCTTTAAACCTTTGATCGGAATGGAAAATCTTTCAGTCCAACAGACAGATGACATATGTACAGGAACAGTTATGGAGACACCACCCTTCAGCAGTATAAATAATTCATGGGAAGGTAGGCATTCTGGTGCATTACAAACTGCGGTCCCTGACTTCAGTAGGAATGGACCTCTGGGACTATAAGGCTCATTCAATCTGTATTTTAGTGCAGAAATTGCACTTTAAAACACTGCACTGTACTGCACGGACATAAAAAGCAGGTATAAACCTTCAGAGGATACTTCATACACGTTGTTTTGTTCATATAAAATAAAATAAAAAAAGAAGCTAGAATTGGATTAATACCATAAAGCAGTGGCATTGAATTCACAACCTGGACTTTGGTCATTTTCCAGCTCTTATGACCTGCTAAAGGTTATGCTAAACCAGGCGTGTTTGAGCACAACAGTCATTAAACCGTGCTGAACACCAGAACTCCAGTAGAAGAACTGAACACCACTGCCATAAAGCGCAGAGAGCATCACTTGCATCCAAGTCAATTGTCAATTCATCTGAAAATGTTCAGTCAACACAAGCTACCAATGCTATGGGTATAAATTACAGTCTGTATGTACAGTAGACTGACAGTAGAACTAACGATATGCCCTGAACGCATCGTTTAATAAATGCAAGCTGCCAGGTTTAATACACGTTTTCAGTGTTCTAACGTTTATGTTAGTGTTACCCAGAGTTTAACCTCCTACCCCTGACATGAAAAGTGGAAAAATAAATAAATAACAACAGAAATAAACACAAATGCATTAAATGAGATTTGGGATGCCCACACTTTGGATAAACTGGGAAACAAAGTGCTCCATACACAATAACTGTACAAGGGCGTTTAGGAACCAATATTAATTTTCTGCACCTAGAACCAACCACCTCTTTCTGCCCATTATCTTTCATACCTGCTTCTTCAAACTGAGACACCTGGTTTTGTTTACAGAAACAATTCACAATTATAATCTCAAATTTCAAGAAACAAGACTTTTCTGCACAGTGTTTTGTCTTTATCTAAACTCAAGGGGAAACTGGCAGTCAATCAAATATTTAAAAGCTACAGAGGTATAAACAACAGACTTGACATGGCCCAACATTTGAGCCTGTGTGACCGCTTTTCCATGATAATGGGATTAATAATAATAATAATAATAATAATAATAATGGTCCATTGGCCTTCTGCTTGGATATGGTCCTTGTTTCTTAAAGTAATAATGCAAAACAAAGCACTTTTTTTTTCCAAGGGAATGTGACACTGAAGGCCAATCACAACCAAGGCAATGCAAAAAATGAAATAAAATATTAGTACAAGATTAAAACGAAAACAGAAAACATACACCCACAAGAGGGGATCAGTTTCTGATTGCCACTGAGAGGGACTCTTCGTCACTCAGCTGCAAAACTGAGATAATGGAACTCCAGAGATAATGGAACTGGAGGGGTTTTGAATTAGTCCATTAGTTTAACATATTAAATCAGTCATTCTGTCTCTGCTCCAGTTTTAATAAAAACCTACAGTTTAGCAGCCCATAATACAATTTACTGCATTGATAATATCGATAATTAAGACTTTATAGTAAACATATTGGAGCAAATGACAACTGAAATTAGGGATTACTTTCAGTCAATATAGAAGTTAGATAAATTCATTTAAATAAACTTCTTACAGTACATGCCGATTCAAACGGAACACCAACATTCACATTCCCACCCATCGACAACAAACACGACCACTAAACTCTGAGCTTGAACTCTTCTAGCTTTAGGAGTTCCCTCCCGGATTTGTCTGAGCCACTTCACACTTCACGGCATACACCACATTCACTGTTGTACAACTATTAAAGCATCGTCAGTTACTTTGAGGAGGAAATCAAATTCGGAACGCTAGAAAAAACGCTACATGTCCACCGGAGATAAAAAAAGACAACAGAAATTAGCACCAGCATTTCAAGGTCGCCCGCTGCACACCATCTTGCACGGCTATGGCTTCGTGTCTCAACTACAGCTGACTGGCACTTGATTCCTACACAGAGCGGCGTGCAGTCAATGGCTTTTTCCATCCCCTCAAACAAACTTTCACGAAGGCTTTCATGTTCAATGGGAAGTTCGTGCTTCAGTACTGAGCACTGCTTTCCCTGCTAATGTAAGATTCTCAAAGGGAAGCCAATGGCAGTGGAACGCCTGATCTTCCCCACACTGACATCATTCAGATGACCACTTTTTAGTTTCTCACGCAGAGGATGAAGCCTGCCAGCAGCGGTACAAGGTTAAACAGGAGCCGCCATAGTGTCACCACCAAGCCAGAAGAGCTGGAGCACGGATCTGGGAAAGGAAGTTCAACAGTACATTAGGGAAAGTCCTTCAAATGAACTCTTTGATTAAATCACAGACTAAAAACACACAATGACATCTTTTTAAATCTTGAAATGGACATGTTGGGAAGCTGAGTTTACCTATGCGGATGCTGCGAGTGGTGTTGACTGGTGGGAGTTCGTGAGGGAGGGGGCAGTGGCTGCAGAAATGTGAGCAGGCAGGGCAGATCAGCTGGCCACTGTATACCCACTCGTTCATCCTCACATTCACATTGAGCAGCTGCCCGGTTCGCACGCATAAGAAACTCTGATCTTGCACCCACACCAGCAGACCCTCAGCCGAGCAGGACGTCTGTAGAAAAATGTAAATAGAGTCCGATGGACCCAGGATCTTGATTAATGCACCACAGAAAGGATCAGAGACAGCCTGAGGTAAACATACACAGCTACACAACAAGGGGCCACAGACTGTCATTTAAGATGACCCAGATAATTTAAAAATGCACTTTTAAGTTCAAAACATATTCACAAAACCCTAAAAGGACAAAAATATAGGCACATGTTTAATTATTCTTTTGAAATCAGGGGTGGGGGAAAGAAAAGAAAGTAACTGTTGTTGAAGTACTTGTCTCTACTGTTCAGGGGAGGCTTTCTACTAGATTTTAGAGAAGTATTTGACTGCAGCAAGAGCATTAGTGAGGTCAGGATGTTGGATGATCACCTCATCCCAAAAGCACTGGATGGAGCACCATCACTGCTCCACATCTCAATGCTAGGGGACTTTATACCCCTCTAGTCCACACATTAGGCATGGTGTCAATGTTTACCTGACAATTTCAGAAAGCCAATCACAACTGAAACTTTTTTATCTACTACATCTGTCTTATAGAAAGTTTTGTTTTAAAAAATAGAGAGGCAAAAAAATGGTCATGTAAAAATACATGAAAAAAAGCAGAAAAAGCCCCAAAAAGTAATCAAAAAAAAAAAAGTAGAAAATTCTAAATAAGTACAAGAGATAAAAATGTGAGATATGGCGATTAAAATATTCATATGTAAGGAATCAATATATTTAATTATTCATTTAATTAATAACTAAAGTTACTAAAAATAATTCTGTAATTTGTTTCACCTTATAGCAGCCACTTCCCCAGTCTGGGTAGGTCATGCGTTTATTGCACTGCTCCATGATGAAGGCGGATTTCTGGTACAGACACACAGAGTTCGGGCCGTACTCTTCAGCAGCATAGTTCCTCCATGAGTCTGTCTCAGAGGAACACAAACGAAAATAAGTTAAATCTAAAATGCACTGCTCTCACTTTTCATACAGTGAAAACAGCAGAACCGGAGCCATGAACGGCTCTCTCAGAACTTCAGCATGAATAACAATACTAACAAAGTGAACAGCAAGAATGCAGAAAGGGCTGAAAGGGACTTAAAGGGAACAGTAAAGGAAGGCTAACAGTAAGCGGGCCTGAAGTCACACCTGGCTGGTTTTCCTGTATTCTGCAGTAGGAGCTGCGCTGGTACTCGCCGCTCAGATGCCAGCTGAACTCCTGACTAAAAGGGCAGAAGTCTGCAATCTCCACTGCACCTCCATACATGGGTAAGTCCCCATCAGGCACACCTGGGATGCTGTCAAAGTACTGCATTAAAAAGAAAGAGCATAGACATTTTCACATGTATGAGTGAGAAGGTTTATTCTACTATACAAGGACATTAAAAGCAGCTTAAAAATGAAATATCCAAAAACTTAATTTTATCTCACAGGATCCTAAAGTTCTTTTGCATTAATTATTCTTACACATGCCTTTAACCTAACTGACCCACTGCTTTGCTATTCACACCTGATACTCGCGTGGAAGAGGCTGGGGATATTTCTGCAGGTTGCAGACTGCCACTGCCAGCTGGTCCTGCCTGCAGGAAAGCTGCAGTGGTGTGCCACGCACAGAGTCACAGTAAGGGGTCAATGGGAGTCTCCTGCACAAAATACATCCACAAGCATGCCACAGTAAAAGCTATGATCAATGAGTAGTGCCTTTATGATCACAATGAAATATTTTGAAGGTGCACATTTTTAAAACAAATTTATGAGAAACTAGCATTCTCACAAATGTAGGAACTGATTAATTATCATGTGATTATTAATTAGATACTAAGGTGTCTGTCTAATTCTAATGCTAAAATAAAGCTTCTGGATGACTAAACACTGTGATTATTACTGACTTTGGATACTAGAGACACAAGACGAACTGTAGATACACTTTTTGTAACACAACATACGTATGGCGCTGCTGGTCGATCCAGAATTTGCAGCTTTTCATCACAAAGTCACAGCCCAAACCTTTGCCCCATTCCAGATTTTCTGCCATGCTGTAGTTGGCTCGGTACCACCTAGTAGAAAATGATGAAGAGGGTCAAGTAAGAAAAATTAACTTACACTTGAAAGTCTAATACGTATTGCACTTCTTTCCCACCACCATAAATCAGCTAAACCCTGACCAACAGTGACAACTCTTTATCTTAATATGGCTATACGTTTAGTCAAAAATCAGCAGATCTCTTACCCTGTATCTTCCATTATAGCCAGGGTGATTCTGGAAAACACTCTGTTCTGAGTGTGAGATCCAGTCATCGCTTCATTCTGTTGGATACAGGTAATCTTAACTTAGCATTGTCCATTAATGTTACAGAACTTAACTGTTTTAACTTATAATCACTGCACCTCTAATAAGCGTTTTTCCCAATGATTCAGCTCTGTGCCCATGCCCCCCTGGTTTTCCAGTTCCATGCCCTCTAGAATAGGGCAACTGAAATGCCTCCGAGCTTCCACCTATCAGAGAGCATTAGAATTACAGAGATCCAATACAGACTCCTAAACCGTGAAGCCAACAGATTCGTTTATTACAATTTTAAAACATTTTAAATACTCACAACAACACGTGGGGTGACCATAAGATGGACCTCATGGCGAACCATATGCTTGCCACGGATGTCCCATAATCGTGTTGCTCTCCTTATAACTTTGTCACTCCACTGATAGAGGCCCAAACTGGAAGACAAATAAAAGCCTTTGCAATAAAGCTCTTCCAGAAACAAATGCAGAAATTAAGCACACCAGTGACAACAACATGCTTACATATGAACATACCTTTCATTGAATGCTGGTAAGCCACTTGCAAAGCGTGGAGTCAGCGGCTTCCCATCATCATCATGGTAAAAGGCAAACAGTCCAGCTGAAAAGCCCTACACAGACATATAATACAGGCTGGTTTTGAGCAAAACTGGACAGTAAAGGTTTCTGATAGGGCTGCATGATATTGGAAAAGATGCCATTTGCCATTGCAAAATATATATTTTTTTGCTTTATATATATATATATATATATATATATATATATATATATATATATACACGTAAGTACTGTGCACACACTGTAATGGCGATGCTGAAATGATATATTGTGCAGTCCTAGTTTCTAAGGTATCTATTATATCAAAGGAGATACTACTATACTTACCAAAGCATGTATGATCTCATGTTTAACAGTGGACAACATGCCCTCAAACTCTTGCAGTTGTGTTGAGATCATATTTGGACATAAATTGGCATATCCAGCAATTGGTCTACAAGCAAACACAACAGAAAATATCAGACATACAATAAAATTAGAAATAAACTCTTTTAGACAGATTAAAATTCAATAAATATTATACATGATCTGCAACTGACCCATCCCTGCTCTCACAACAAATACATTATTTTGTAGTTTTATGTTCATGATAAACCTTGGAGTGTGCACTGACATATTTCACACTGTGCTAATAATTTAAAATGTGGATTTTGTATGTGAAGTGAAAGGTCACGCTGTAAATAATACATTTTGTAATTAAAGTAAAAATATTTTGAGTATGAATTGGTTGACTGTTTGTCTTTATCGTTTTTTGGGTCAAACTTTCCAATTGATTATCTACAGATGTCGAAATTCTTCTGTTTATGCATTTATATATAAATATATATATGGGAGGCTACTTTGCTCTTGTTTGCTTTTTACTGTACAACATGGCTGCTGTAATACCTGACTTTTAATATTAATAAAGTTATCTATCTATCTATTCTCAAATTTCCTGTTAAAACTCAGTTGACTCTCAATGTGTTTAAGGTTAGGGTTAGGACTTGAGTTGACGTCTAGGCCGGGGGTTAGGAGTTGGGTTTATATTTACACCAGTGGAGTAAGTGCAAGTGAATTACACTCAGAAAATACCAATTTTAAAAAACACATATTTTGGGGAATCCTAGTAAAACATAAGGTGATCATCCATACAGCTTCTATAACGAGCAAATTAAATGTGTAATTACAGAAACTTTCATGCTTGTAGCCCTAACACTCACAACACCACAGAAAACAGCCATGTTAAACCTGCAGTCCAACTCTTGAGTTTACCTGTCCAGTTCTGCTTCCAGCTGGCAGTACGCTGCATAGGCTACAATGTTCTCTTGCCCACAGCGCTCAGTGGTCACCCCACTGACATACAACAGAAAATCTGCCCTGTCAACCCCCTCACCATCCGGGGGCCCCACTGGTCCACAAGATTTTCCCGTCTCGCTGCACACCCTGCATTGCTGAACAACAAAGAGGTGTCACAACCAGATCAGCTTTGGTCACAACAAATAACAAGACAGGACTTTTTGGGGGAACTGCAGTCGGTCCTAATCTACAGTACACAAACAGAAAAGAAACACAAGTAATCAAGTGTACAGCCAGTGTTTCCACTGCCATTCAGCCTCTTCAACCTCCATGTCTGATCTCATTAAGTACAGAAGGCTAGCCTGATTAAAGCACATGACCTCAGCAGTAACTTAAGCAGGATTAGATACTGCTTAACATTCATAATATGGTCATCCAATTTAAGATCACATGACGTAAGGGATAGTAAAAAAAAAAAAGAGTGTAAAGTGTAAGTAAAGTGAGGTAAAAGGACTAACCTGTAAATGTTCCTCAGGCACAATAACTGGTCCACATCTTGTGATATCTGCACAAGCTCCTTGGCAATATCGGTGAGGGTCATCTTTTTTTCTCAGATACTGATTTGTTGAGCATTGTCTGATCAAAAGAAACACTGCTGTGGTAAGACTCCTGTGGTCCACCGTGGGTGGCAAAGATTTAAGAGGATTTGATCTGTCAGATATACGCACAGCAGAATCTGAAGGGTGAAAGCATTACCTGCTTAGTAGTACAGGACCCGTCTGCCTGCGCACCCTGAAGGCCCTCTGAAGGTAATCGATGGCTTGTGGGAAGAGCTTGTCCTTTGGAAGCAGCAGGACAGAACAAGAGTATTATTCGCATGCTGAATTAGGCCTTACTTCACATACACTATCAAGCTGAATCTGATACACTTCGGATAGCACACACTGAAACGTACCTTTACAAGGCTGCTTTTGTCCTCGTCTAGCCTGGATGAGAAACAGACACACAGTACAGTCACTAATAGGCCACACAGCCTTAGAGTCTCACATTTACAGATACGCTACTTACACATCCAAACTGGAGTCGTAAACTATCTGAATCTTTAATTGCTGCTCAGTGCTTCTTTTGGTCAGTCTCCCTGGTTTCAGATATACATCGTGGATCACCTGAAAGCATAGTCCGAAAAACTAACAGCTTAACAGGAAGCAATTATATTGGTGGGACAACTCATTCAGTTTAAAAAAATGTCAAATGACCTGAATATATGAATTCCTTCATCAACTTAAATACAAGGAACACATGTGCAAATATGCAGAATTAGATCTGTTGCATTTATACAATAATATTTTAAGAAACATTTATTGTGGAATATCTATATAATGAGATCAAAACAACAATAATTGGTAATCATTATTACATTACATTACATATACCCCAGAATATTACCTCACTATCCCATAAAATAATATTCAATTTGTCCAGTTTAATATGAAGTCATAATACTGATGTAGTGTTCTGTAGTATTGCCCATGTTCATATTCATTAATAGGGATGCCCCAATCAGGTTATTTTGCTCCCTGAATTTGTTAGATAAGATGAGCTGCTGATTTATACGTTCAGTAAAATCTCTTTATTTTTAGTAAGACATTCTGTGCTGACTGATTTAGTTTAGTAGAGACTTTTCTTAAAGTGACCGTTTTATAGAGTGTTTAATATCTTATAATCCAGTCTGACTCAGCTTCCAGCTCCTTTAAAAACACTGCAGTCTAATAACTGGTCACACTTCCTGTGTGTGAGTGTACTGGTACACACTCTGGACTGATATCTGTTGATGTTTGCTGACTACTGGTGTGTAATAATTGGTTTATAGTGGGTGAATGTGCTAATGTGATTGGGGTTTCTATAGCTCGTATGTGTGTATTAAGGTAAGGTAAAAAGGTGCACGTATTTGTGTCCTCTGCATTTGACCCATCTGAAATACACACTCTAGTGAACTAGGGGCAGTGAGCACCCCCGGGAGCCAGGGTAGCAGAGATGGCTAAGGGCTTTGCTCAAGGGCCAACAGTGGCAGCTTGCCGAGCCCAAATATCAAACCCACAACCCTGTCATCAATACCCCGGAGCTCTAACCGCTGAGCCGCCACTGCCCATTAGCATTAGCCTCCAATCGGTTCTGAATGGGCTCTTCAGTGCTGGTTTAAAAACAGAGAAAGGCGAGCAGTTCTACAGTCAGTAAAACAGAGAGTTTAAGTGATAGTTTTATAAAAGGTTCAGATATTATGGTCTGTTTTCATGATCCACTGCAAAATAGCCCCACACTGCAGACTCTCAACTCTTTTATACCTTTTGAGAACTGGACAGTAATGTTCAGTAATGGCGCCTTGAGGACACTAGATGGCGCTCTGAACACCATGGTTAAAACAAGACTCTAGATTAGGGTTAAAATAGCCAATACCCGATCCCTCAAAACATGCCTGGATTGGCCCCAATCCTGATCCACTGGATTGCATCGGACATCCCTATTCATTAATATCTCAGTATTATCAGTATCTCGTGATATTGCTTCTAATAATTCTGTATTGTTTTAAGAATGGATTCAAATATATTATTAATATATTAACTTAGTGTTTCTATGTCCTGCTACAGGGAACCTAAAACACTGCACCTTTTGTGCCTGTGTCTTTCATTTTACAGCAGAATGCCAGAGGATCTAAATTATCCCAGGGATCGGTAAAACGTGATGACCTGATAACTGTGTATATATAATATATACAATTTTCAATATAACCATGTATACTGTGAATAAGTGCATGAATCGTGTCAGTAATAAATTGTCTTGAGGGATATCACGGACTGATTTTTAAGTACATGTTCTTTTAAGGAGGTTTGAACGTTTCTCTTGGGTGGAATGACTGTGTATATCAGTGGTGTGCTGTCTGTATTAAAGTCCTTCAAAGATGAATTTCTATCATGTAATGACAGACAATAAATGTGCTTTAGGACCACAACACGTCTCTCTGATCCACCAAATCAATACTACCAGGCCTCTCACATCAACAGAACCTGGCCAGCTGTCTAGAACATGTAGAGACCCAACACAAGAAAAATCCCAGCACAACAATGTTGTCTCAACCTACTGTTTTTATGCCCATGAATGCTTGTTGCTCACAACACTGAAATATAATTTCTCCAAAAGCTATGGCAACATTGTGAGCAGCAGCATCAGTAGTTTGGGCACTGCAAGGTCTCTGACAGCAAGACCCCACAGCGAATAGTGAGGACAGCTGAACAGATAACTGGGGTCTCTCTCCACCATTCAAAGGATGTAAAAAAAAATTATCCTGCTGTTGTTGGAGTAACTGTCTGTACTGTTCAGGGAAGATTTTGGAAGAGAATTGCTGTGAGGATTCAATTGCATTTAGCGACAAGAGGGTTAGTGAGGTCAGGATGTTGGAAGATCACCACCCCACCTTATCCACAATGTACTGGATGGAGCACCAACCATCATTCCAGAGAACACAGTTCCACTGCTCCACAGCTCAATGCAAAGGGGGCTTTATGCCCCTCTAGCTCACACCTGGCAATAGATATGTGTATCTGCTCCAGAGAGTCCCATTATATTGTCAATGCTTGTCTACAGGGACTAAACAATTAAGAAGCTCCTGTAAAGGAAAGAAAGAATAGATTACCCCAGAACCCCAAATTAATTTAGTCTGGTCCGAATAGGGCTTATGTTGTGCCAATAGTAATAATCATACCATACAGCAAACGTAAACAGCACCACCTTTTAACAAAGTTGTAAGAAAGTCTCTTGGACATTGTTGTGTGTTCGCTGGGAGCCCAGGCGCCGCCTTTGGGTACACGCCGTTCAATCAGTACACACTGCATCGCATGAGCAACTCAATGTTCGGTTATGGGATGTAACCACTAGGAAGAGGCCCACCCCTTTGGATAGGCTGAACGGCATTAAGAAGTGGTGCAGGTGCACTGCGGAGCCATTCTAATTTGGTCTACATATCCGAATATAAGGATATGATGCGTCCATGTTCACCTTATATTAAAAGGTATGCTTTCTGGTCATAATGTATTGGCAATATGTTGAAACAGGTCTATCCAGCTGTTTTAAGTCACGGGTTATTTAATACTGTAAACTAACGTTTATATAATCAATTATATAACTTGTTTTTCTTGAGGGTGCTGTTATCAACCACTGGAATGAAGGGTCAAGGGAAGACTGTGCCTGGTGGGAGCGGTTGGCCCCCTGCCCCGTCCACACACAGTCCTTAGTTTTGTTAAAGATATAAAGGACGGGTTTCCCCTTTTTCTGGTGAGAGTCGGCTGAGTGGAACTGCTCGGTCCAGCTCGGTGGTTTACTGGGACAGCTGTCTCTTACCAGGATTGGTGGGCTCTCCTGATCCAGTGTGAGTGGGGAGTAACAGCAAGTCTCACTGTGAAACTGAAAGCATTCTGCCAAGCATGCTTCTGGTTTGTTGGCGTTGATGGTGAAATAAAGGGACCTTTTGATACGGAGCATCTGGTGAGTTATTTGACAATCCTCCCTTTGATTCAAAATGTCACAAAACAGCTACCCACAGCTGGAACCAGCGGTCAGAACAAGTCATATATGGCCTAAATGTGGCCAATTTGTAGTCCAGAATAAAGACACTGCTTTTTCTCCTTACTTGAATCCTTCGATCTGGTCTTTGCATCTGTTATGTTTTATATCACTTTTATTTAAGACACACGGAACGCAGAATTGCCTTATATAGACAATATTAAATGATTATATATATATATATATATATATATATATATATATATATATATATATATATAAATAAAATATATATTTAAATATATAACATATATTTATACATTTCCCTGCCTGGTACAATCACATGAGTCTCACCCAGCATTTCACTGCATGCACTGATCTACCTGTGATAAATACACCCCTGGTTTTGACAGAACATGATGGAAGGGACAGAAGTCAGATCTAGCGCCGCCACCTGGTCGCTGAGAGATGTTGGAGTTCAGTTTTAGAAAATAAAATAATAAATAATTATAGTTAAATATTTTACAATACATGTATTTACCTCTGTCGGCAAGGGCACTTTGTGGTTGCAGGAGTGAGAGCGAGCGCAGGTGAGCAGGAAAGAGAAGACCGCGAGGCTAAGTAACCCAGGGCGCCTGCAGCAGCCGCTTAAGCCTCTCGCCATCGCTGAAGCGCAGCTGCCAAACTCCCCACGACCAGAGCAGATTTCCCCTCGGTGCCCGCGGAAAACCTCCGGTTTTAACATTCATACCTCAAACGTGTGGCGGAGATCCAATAAACATCCGCCCTGCGATCAACCGGCGACTCATTCAGAGCTGCCGGCTCCCACAAACCTGCCAGATTTACCGGATTCACCATGAAGACAGCAGCACCAACCCTCCCCACACAGGCAAAGAGGTGGAGCTGATTTCACAATAAAAGTCTCCAGCAATTAAATTAGTTTTCTACAAATAATACCTGACTTATTTTATTTAAAATACTGCGTTCAGTTATTATGCATGTGCTTTTTTAAACCACATCGACTAAAAAGATTTGAAGAAAAAAAAAAAACATTTGCAATTATGCACTTATAGATTACTGCTCACAATTATACATATATTTACAATAATTAGTTTCTACAGGAGTAGACAAAACAAGACTTGTCTAGTGTTGGACACAGATGGAATTTGACCTAAGCCTTTAAACCATCCGTGCAGTGAACACGCACATACACACTAGTGGGCAAACGCACACAGTGACAGTGAGCATGCGTGCCCGGAGTGGTGGGCAGTCATTGCCGCGGCACATGGGGAGCAGAGAGGATGAAGGGCCTTGCTCAAGGGCCCAACAGTGGCAGCTTGCCGAACCAGGGTATCACACCCACAGTCCTGTCATTAATAGCCTGGTTCTCTAACCGCTCCTAAATATGGCTTTTAGCAGTGGTGGGGTTCAAATTTACACACCCGAAGATGCTGGAGTCTTAATCCAGCACCTTACACCGCTCAGCCACCTGTCTATATATCCTTCTACAACTCCCTCTCTCTCTGCCTGTCTGCATCCTACATTTTAGCCAACAGTTTGTGGGCTTAGCTCTAATTCTATTTTGCTGCTGTAAAAACTGACTTTCCCTGTGGGATAAATAAAGTGATCTATCTATCTATCTAATATCCAAATCAAATTTATTTGTATAGCGCTTTTTAAAACTGTTGTTGTCACAAAGCAGCTTTACAGAATCAGGAATCAGTAAAACGACAAGAAAGCAACAACATAAGACATTAAACCTAAGACCCCCAGTGGGCAATCCAAAGATGACAGTGGCAAGGAAAAACTCCCCCAGAGCTGGAGGAAGAAACCTTGGGAGGAACCAAGACTTACAGAGTTCCATCCTCCTCTGGTCAGAACTATCTTTAAACATTATTGATAAAAGTTATCAGCAACAATCTATACTGTTGAACTGCTCATGTGTTGCATTCATAATCATAATATAATAATCATGGTTTAGTATAACTTAATATAGTAATGGCAGTGATGGTCAGAGTAATGATAGTAATGATGGTTAATAGTGGTAATATTAATAATGGCTCATATATTTTAAAACTATTTAGTAAAGAAGTCAAAGCGCACTTCTGATGAGGGTGTAGGAGCCATTTCGGTTAGCCTAGGTTTTTTAACATGAAGTCAACAAGTTGCACAACCTTTTGAGGCAATCACTGCAATCAAACCCTTCCTGTAACTGTCAATGAGACTTCTGCACCTCTCAGCAGGTATTTTGGCCCACTCCTCATGAGCAAACTGCTCCAGTTATCTCAGGTTTGAAGACGGCATGTTTCAGCTCCTTCCAAAGGTGCTCAATAGGATTAAGGTCAGGGCTCATAGAAGGCCACTTCAGAATAGTCCAATGTTTTCCTCTTAGCCATTCTTTGATGTTTTATCTGTGTTTTGGGTCCTGTTGCAAGACCCATGACCTGCGACTAAGACCAAGCTTTCTGACACTGGGCAGCACATTTCTCTCTAGAATTCCTTGATAGTCTTGAGATTTTATTGTACCCTGCACAGAGACCCTGTGCCAGATGCAGCAAAGCAACCTCTGGAAAATCCTCCAAATCCTCCAGGGACAGTGTTTTTTTCTTGATATGCTTCATTTTTCCATCTGTGAACATGGAGCTGATGTGCCTTGGCAAAAAGTTCCATCTGTCCATAGGACATTCTCCCAGAAGCTTTGGGGCTTGTCAACATGTAGTTTGGCCAATTTCAGTCTGGCTTTTTTTATGATTTGTTCTCAACAATGGTGTCCTCCATGGTCGTCTCCCTTGAAGTCCACTTTGGCTCAAACAACGACGGATGGCGCGATCTGACACTGATGTTCCTAGAGCTTAAAGTTCACCTTTTCAGTTTCACCTTTTTGTTACCATTCGTATTATCCATCTCTTAGATTTTCCTCATGCGGCCACGTCCAGGGAGGTTGGCTACAGTCCCATGGATCTTAAATTTCTGAATAATATGTGCAACTGTAGTCACAGGAACATCAAGCTGCTTGGAGATGGTCTTATAATCTTTACCTTTAACATGCTTCTCTATAATTTTCTTTCTAATCTCCTGAGACAACTCTTTCCTTCGCTTCCTCTGGTCCATGTTGAGTGTGGTACACACCATGTCACCAAACAGCACAGTGACTACCTGTAGCCCTATATATAGGCCCACTGACTGATTACAAGATTGTAGACACCTGTGATGCTAATTAGTGGACACACCTTAATTTAACATTTCCCTTTGGTCACATTAATTTCAGGGGTACCATCATTTAGTCCAGGCCTATTTTATTACGTTTATTTTTTTAATAATTTTGTTGACGCATGGTTCAAAATCAATGTTGGATTTCCATTTGTTCATTTTCATAGAATTTTTATTTATTATTACTTTTGTCAGATTCAAGTTATTTATGTGACCATTATACTCTGATATGTACAGCTACTGAATAACAATCAAAAGAAAATGTTTTTTCAAATGAAAAATATTTTCCTTGCTGAATATGTCACTCATGCGCAATGACCAGATTTGCATCTTCAATTCATTCATTAGTAACCCTCATGTTTGTGTAAAGAGTGCTTGGAAAAACAAGGGTTAAAAATAAAATACAACAAATTATAAAAAATAATTGAACTCTGCATCAGTGGGCCTGGTGGTCAGACTGGTAGGTGGCAGCTGGTCTGACGCAGGTAGAGGGGACCCCAGCGGTTGTTTTTTCAGGAGAGAGAGAATGTTGAGCAGTATCAGAGTGTGTCTGACGACTCTGGGCTGACTTAAAAGGAGAGAGCCAGAAGGTAACACAGACACGGGAGCACTCTGAAACACTAGCGTCCATCTGCTCCATCGTACACAAACCTGAGTGATCGCGAGCAAGCAGCGAGATGACAGCTCCAGCATCTCAGTTTACTACAATACCCTGTGTCCCTAAACCCTTGGACCTACAACCTTCATCTAAGGAAAACATTAATTACCAAAGACTAAACTAAACAGATGAGTTTTCAGCCTAAGTTTAAAGATTGAGGCTGTGCGACTGTGTCTGAGTCCCGTCTGATTTAGGTTATTCCAGAGTTGGGGGATCATTTAGGAAAAGGCTCTTTCCCCTGCTGAGGTTTTCTGAATTTTGGGAACTACTAAGAAGCCAGCACCCTGAGATCTAAGTAATCTTGAGGGTTCATAATCAGTAATAAGATCCCACAAGTACTCAGGAGCAAGGCCTTGTAGGGCTTTGTATGTTAATAGAAGAATTTTGTAGTCAATACGGAATTTAACTGGGAGCCAATGAAGTGCTGATAGAACTGGACTGATATGATCAAATTGGTCAAATGGTCTAGTTTTAGTACCCTGAACAAGTTGAAGTTCATTGAGGTTCTTGCTGGAACAACCTGACAATAGTGCATTGTGGCAATGTTCCTAAGATGCAGAAAAGTTGTCTTAATAATATTAGCTATATTGTGCCATTTCCGCTCTAGTTTCTGCACTGTTTGTTTTAAGGTACGAGTTTGATCACTGTACCCCTGTGCAAGCCTTTTTACCTAGTCATTTTACACTTAAGTGGTACCACTTTGTCCAAGGTGGATTGGAGGGTATTTTCTAGACCATTTGTTAATCTATCCAGCTCCATTTGGTCTGACGGAGTGTAAGCTAAGGTCGATAGGTTTAGGAGGTTTTTAGTTAATTGTAGATCAGTCTTTTTTGAATGAGATTTTGCCCCAAACATCTTTTGAGCAAAAATTCTGGCACCCTACATTTTAGCCATAAGTTTCTGAACACAGCTCTACCTCGACCTAGCAACATGTCAGAAACACTGCTGAGCTGCAGTCACACTTACATTTTCTGCAGGAACTGCACTCTCTCCTTTTAACCTTTTCTTTTCTTGGTATTTCTTTCAGAATTAGTTTATCCCATTGAGTGGCCACCTACAAGGGACATTAATTAGGAAACTTCCCCATATTCTCACACTTGTAGGGAAACCCTTTACAGCACTGCATCACATATTACCCACAAGATGGAGCACTTCTCCAATACAAGCGCACTGATGAGGGTGTATTCAGTTTTTTGACAGGAAGTCAACAAGTCAAAATGAAAGTAAAAAGCTGACCTTCGACACTCGTTTCTGATATTTAGTCAGTGGGTTTTATTGTCATTTCAACTATTTATATATGTTTTGGCTCTGAAGACGGAGACTAGTCTAAATGGGTGAGTTTATACGTTTTATTCAGTTTAATTCAGGTCCTTTTCTTTATCCTCTTAAAAAGCCGTAGCCCGACGAAGGCCACAAATCCGTCACTGTAAATTTCCAGCAGTATATCTGAAGCATTACAGGTCCAATATGGGCAATCAAGATACCTCATTAGTTTTGCCATTTTATCTTGGCAGAATATAAAGAGCTGTGAAAGCTAGAATAACAAAACCTGACTAAATAAAACAAGCAGAGGTGAAACTAGAACCTCCTGCTTCTTTCACTTATTTACTAGTGATTGCTCATTGTTTGGCACTATAATAAAAAAAACATAGAAAATAAAAATAAAAAAGGCCTAGTGAAGTGTGTTCACTGCACATTTGTAGGCTTTAGTAGTTTAAAGGACAATAATCAGATCTGTATTGGCTGATACTCATGATTTTTGGAAAATAAAAAGAGATGTCATTGTTTTAGGTACCATCAGTTCAGGTAATCTTTCAAATCATATAAGTACTCTTCTTCATGTGTTCCTCTAAATAGTCCTTGTTCTCTGCTTTGTAGATCTTAGAGCTGTGGTGTTTGGGGGGAAGTTTTCTGGGAAGAGTTCACTGATCAATGCAGTGTTCGGAAAAGCGCTTCTTCAGACCCAGAAGAGGACTGCTCACTGTAAGAAACTACAGGGAAATGTGTGTGGAAGAGATCTTACGTTGGTCGACACTCCAGGCTGGTGGAAGCATTTTCCACTGAGGGATACAGCAAACTTTCTGAAACGGGAGCTTATTCAAGGAGTTTCTTTGTGCCATCCGGGACCTCATGCAGTTGTGCTGGTCATTGAGGTTGACATTCCATTCACAGAGAAGCACAGAAAAGCTGCAGAGGATCACCTTGGACTCATTGGTGGTCAGATCTGGGCATATGGTCTTGTGGTGTTCACCAGAAGCCATACTCTGAGGGACAGGTCTATAGAAGAGCACATTGTAAATGAAGGGAAAGCTCTCCAGTGGGTGATAGAAAAATGTGGGAACAGATATTGTGTCTTTGACAATACAGTCCTGAATAATACTTCTCAGGTCAAACATCTGCTGGAACAGATTGAGAAGATAGTACAAAGAAACAGTGGTGGTTATTTCCAAATTGAGGCTAAAATACTGGGGGAGGCAGCAGAGTGGAAGAACACTGTGATGACCAAAGCAAAATCCAGAGAGTTGAAACTGCAAAACAAGAGGACAGATCTTAACAAAAATGGTGAGTTTCTTTTAGCTGTTTTCAGAGTTTAGGAACCATATTTTGATTATATGCTCATATATTATGTGCTCATTCTATTTTCCCTCAGAGCTGCGAATCACATTGCTGGGTTGGGTGATTGCTGGAAAGAGTTCAGCTGGAAATACCATCCTGAATCAAAGTGTGTTTGTTACTGGTCAGAGTACTCGGACTTGTGAAAAGAGAGAAGGAGAAGTGGATGGAAGACCTGTAACTGTGCTCGATACACCCAGCTGGTTCAAGTACTTTCCTTCTCAGTACACTCCAGCATGGATAAAGTCTGAAATTTTAAAGAGTCAGGCCTCCACCTCCCCACATTGCATACTTCTCGTGATTCCTGGAGACACGTCATTTAAGGAGGAACAGAGAAAAGTCATTGAGGAGAATATGAGCTTCCTTGGAGAGCAAGTGTGGAGACACACCATTGTCCTTTTCACATGGGGTGACATACTTGGAGACATGACCATAGAGGAGCACATCGAGAGCGAGGGTGAAGCCCTCCAATGGGTGATAGAGAAATGTGGGAACAGATATCATGTCTTCAACAATGAGGAAAGAGAGAATCGTGTTCAGGTTACAGAGCTGCTCCAGAAGATTGATGAGATGGTGGCTAGAAACTGTTTTTTCCGACCGAGTACTGAAGTGTTTGGAAGAATTCCTGCACCACAAGAAGTGGAAACACAGTCAGGAGCTTGTGATGCTGACAGTGATTTACAGGATATTGTCCAATTAGTTGATGAAGAATGGAGGAGAAGAGACAAAGACCTTCTAAAAAGAGTTTCAGAGGTGAAGAAAGAAATAAAAGCTAAATTCCTCAGAAGTGACATAAGTTTGGATGTTCATTCTAACTGTAAGTTTCTTCATTATACTCAGGTTCAGTTTTAACTCTTAAATATTTGAATGTTAAAAAAGAACCATTGGATTTTTCTTGCAGTAAATGAAAGGAAGGATCACAGTAAGAAGCTAGTGTCTCACACAGAGGAGCCTCTAAAGGGGATTTCAGAGGTAAAGACTCTCTCCACAAGGGACAGCAGTATGGATTTCCCCCCACAGTGTGAGTTTCTTCATATTACTCAGGTTCAGTCTTCAGTTGTTAAATCTTTTAATGTAAAAACAACTTAAACTGTATGACTTGGGTCAAACATTTTGGCTTCTTTCTGGCAGAGTGGCCTTTCAGCCCATGTTGATACAGTACTCGTTTCTCTGTGGATAATGACACACTCTTACCAGCTTTAGCCAGCATACTTACATATAGTTGGTAAAAATATACTGAAGCATAATCTTGGCTAAAATAATTAGATATGATACCAAAACAGTTTAATGGCAAAGCCACTCCTCAATCCCAGGCACATGGCACAATACACACTACAGGGCTATTAAGACCACACCCCCTATATGCACTGTTCATTCCTCCATCACATGTACAGCGTATGATTTCAGATGATTTATTTTATTCCAGTGTTATGTTATTTTTCAACTTCCAACAAATTCCTGGTATTTTGCATGCCTGTTTGTGAGTATTTGTGTAGTTTTGTTTTAAATGTGCTCTTTAAATAAAGTGCTTTCTTAATTGATTACTATTTCTGGGAGCAGTTCAAGATAAGGAAAAAAGACCCCTGAAACTCAAGGATAACATTAAAGAGCTGCTTGATTGGGAGTGGAGCAGAAGAGAGGAGGCATTAATGGGAAGAGTTATGGAAATGTTGACTGAGCTCAGATATGGTGAGTAACAAAAATATGAGGATGCATTATTAAAGACAGTGACTTATTTTGTCACTGACATGCAAAAATATGTCTATCTATAATATGGCAGATGTACATTTTGGACCATAAATATTCATGTGAGCCACATATTGAATAGATTGGTGGCACAAAAGCAGGACAGGGCAGATGTGCTTGTTGGACCCAGCTTATTTACAGGCATGAGAAGACTGCCATTGCCATGTCAGTTACCATTAAACCACAACTTCGCAGAACCACCATAATAATATTATGATGTAGGCAAAGTCTGTCTTGTTAACTTGTTCAGTATTTAAAAAAGATACACTGGATTTTTTTTGCAGTAAATAAAAGTGGTTCAAACACAGAGGCAGAAGATCACAGTGAGAAGCAGGAATCTCTCACAGAGGAGAAGGCAACGTTCCCTAAAAGTGACAGCAGTATGGATTTTCCTCCACAGTGTGAGTTTCTTCATATTTCGTATTCATATTCAGTATTCAGGTGTTAAATCTTTTAATGTAGAAAGAGAAAAATGTATTTTTTTCGCAGTAAGTGCCAGCAGTGTAAGCACTGTGTCAGAGGATCACAATGAGAAGCAAGAGTCTCAGACAGAGGTGCAGGTGTGGGAACCTTAGGTCAAGGCCTATTTTAAAGCAACATTATGCAGCATTTTTGCCTTAAAATCATCTTCCAAATTCAAATTCCAAGACATTGTGATGCTCCACTGACCTGTATTGGGGGGGAATAGCATTCTCATTGTCATTACTTTAGGCTTGGAACTTAACTTTGATATAGCGGGCTGGACGATGCTTCTGAGAACTGTGTAACTCTGCATAAACAGATTATATTCATGTAAAGTTCTGTAATGTTACTCTAGTGCCTCAGTCCACATTCTTCTTTCACTTTCAGTGATGGCTCAAGTCAGGTCAAGTCAATAGGCTTCATTTCATACAGTGAAATGAAACAATGTTCCTCCAGGACCATGGTGCAACACACAACACAGTGCAGACAGAACACAAGTGCAACACAGAACAAGTGCAAAAAGACATTACAACACAATGCAGAGAGTGCAGATGAGAGACAGAGTGCAGACTAGAAAGTGTATGGACAGGGTACAATAAAGAAATCAGATAGACTAAGACAGTAGTGGGAAGTAGGGTTGTGCAAATAAAATGTGCATACTATGATAAAAACAGTAGAGTGCAGCACAGGTTAGTGGGGTACTCTAGCAGCTATTTTTCAAAAAGAAATAACAGGTATGTGCAAAACTCAATACGCAATTTATGCTCAATAAATGTCCAGTGATGTAGTGAGGTAGTATATAGTGCAATGCTTTCCCATTGTCTGGGATTTACATCTTGAGTGAGTGAGTGTGTGTGTGTGTGTGTGTGTGTGTGTGTGGGGTGGGTGGGGTCATCCACAATGCTAGTTGCTTTGTGAATGCTGCAGGCGATATCTCCTGTGTAATGTGCCTTTGCCACGAGGGGGAGCTGAAAGCACGGTTTGTCTTCAATACAGTAAATTACTGAAATTAGACTCTGAAACAGCCTACCATTGGAGATTTTATTTTAGGTTTTAAAACCAGATGGAAAACATATTTTACCAGTCAGCTTAATTGCATATGTGTTTGTGAGTATTTGTGTAGTGGTGTATATGTTGTATGTTTATGTTCATGTTCATGTATACACTCCTTTTGTTTTAAATGTGCTTTCTTACTTGATTACTATGTGTGGAACCAGTTCAAGATGAGGAAAATAGACTCCTGAAACTCAAGGATCACATTAAAGAACTGCTTGATCAGGAGTGGAGCAGAAGAGATGAGGCATTATTGGGACGAGTTCTGGAAATGTTGAGCAAGCTCAGTGGTGAGCAACAAGTCTTTGAGTATACATTATTAAAGACAGTGTTTATTAATAACTTTGGCCGCATCCAGCATATTGCCACTATCATGAGAAATTTTATATCTATCTAGAGATATATCTATCTCTAAAGAACCCTTTAACTTCCAATTAAAATAAATGTAAAGGATGTAAAGGATTTAAAGTCATTTTGGAGCATTTCTATTGGTCCATTTAACATGAAATTCATCTAACATCTAACATTACATTTATGTAAAAGTGAAAAATGGCTAAATTGTTGGTTTTTACATTACAGTAACTATATACGTTGTGATAATGACAGTGACAATATATAGATGTCCTTTTTAGAACCCAGCTAATAATAATTATAATAAATAAATAATAATAATAATAATATTGTTGTTGTTGCTGTTCATAATAATAATAATAATAAGAAGAAGAAGAATGTTGTTGCTGTTCATAATACTAATACTAATAATAAGAAGAAGAAGAATGTTGTTGCTGTTCATAATACTAATACTAATAATAATAATAATAACAACAACTAGTTTAAACACTTTAGTTAACATTTGTAACATAGGCCACAAATGGTATGGTATGGTAAAGGCTCACTTGCAGTGGCCGGATGGTTAAAGGTCATTCCATGTTGTTTGTGAGCCACAGATAAATGTGTGAGATTTGCTGTATTGTAATGAAATTGCATTATTAAATTATGAACTCAGTCTCCTGTAAATACATATATCATCAGCAGTGCACAGTGTCATGAGCAGTTTTGTGTAGGATTATGAACCAGTGGTTAAATTTGCATGTGTGTAAGTGTGTGCTTACTTATGTGCTGTTTTTTCTTCTACAGATGCACAGTCAGAACCAACTGAACAAGAGAAAGAAAGAGCCAGAGAGAAAGTAACAGACTGGTTTCAAAGGCAGTCTGATGGATACGGTTCAGCTGGAGGCAGTAATCAGACAGACACATAAGGTTTTGTGACAGACTTTTCACCAGATGCAATAATGAAATAATCAATTCTGCAGCACTTTGGATTTCTGTCATTTAATGTTCACACTATATATTTCCATTTAGATGATCCATTAAAAATTAGTTGAGATTGTTTAAAAGTACATAAAGCAATGCAGATGTGCAATCTTCTCTCTTGTATTTGTGTATGTATGTATATGTGATACATATATATACATATTTTAAAATATATATTTGTATTTTTTGGATTGTCTTTACGTGTGCTTTCATTCTCTGCTAAAGATGTATGTATTCAGTATATTTAAACATAATTACAGATCATAAAAAAACACATTGTGGTGAAATCTTTTATGATTTCCTGATGCATGACTAATGAACTGTAATCACTGTAAATTCTGTAAAAACTGTAAGTTTTTATTGTACCCCCCAAGACAATAAATAAAATACATGTACTTTAAACTATCAACATTACAATGCTTCAAATGGATGTTTCAAGTGCTACTCATCCAGCCAGTCGCTAGTCATCAATCACCTCTACAAACTTTCAGTTCCACAAACACTCACAGCTATGACTGAGAAACTAGCTGAAGTGTAATGTCCCATTTTCATAATGGCAGGCATGATTAAACAAACAAATAAATAAATATTATATACATATAGTACATATAAATATATAATAAATAGTACATATTAACATGTACTAATGCTGTCAAACCATCACATCACTAGTACAAACTAATTTTTTACAGTGCCCTTTTATAATGTTTCAGACAAGTACACACATTCTCAGCTCCACAGTTTAACATTGCAAATGAAATCAAATTTATTTGTATAGAGTTTTTTACATTTCGCACTTCTGGGTTTACCTCCTGGTTCAGTGAGCTCTATGGACTACACAACCCATGATTCCCCAAGAGTTTTGATTTCCTACAAATGTGTATGCATCATTGTTTTGTATTTAAACCCTTTCCCTGTTGGTGTCATCGCAAAGTATTGACATTTTTGTCGTAAGCATACCGAGCGTACCTGTCTGTTGTCTTGATCTTGTTGACCCTTTTTTTTGTCTTCTGTTTTCCCGCTTTTTGCATTCCCCTTTTGCTTAGTTTACCTGATCTTGTATGCTTTTGGTTTTGACCTCTGCCCAGTTTCTTTACTACATTTTGGCTTGCCCATGTATCTGCTTCACTCTGACTTAAGGCTTAAGTTGTTTACTCTGTCTGTAGATCGCCTTTTCTCTATTAAAGACTCTCCTTCTGTTTTTATCCGCACACATTTGGTTCTACAATACATTACACCTGAGCTTAACAGGAATCCAGTAGTAGGACAAAAGAAACAAGCAAGGCCTCTCACCCTCTCTTTTTCATCCCCGGGGTCCACAACAATGGCTGCCCACCGCTCAGGCACATGTGCTCACTGTCACTGTGTGTGTTTGTGTTCACTGTGTTTTTGTTTCTTCTCCTTTAACAGAAGACAAAATTCCATCTGTGTCCAACACACATGATGAATATGGTTGTCTTTGGATTTGATTTTTTTAATACAAGTTTATACACATTTCAGAACACCACAATATTTGTGACATAGCAATAATAGTTACATTAAAACAGTCATGTTTAGTACTTTGTCTTGCATGCAATGACTGCTTGAAGTCTGCAATTCATAAACATCATCTGCTGAATATCTTTACTGGGGATGCTTTGCCAAGCCTCTAATGCATCCATCTTTAGCTACTGCTTGCTTTGGGGCCTTGTTTCTTTAAGTTCTTACTTCAGTAAATGGAACGTGTGCTCATATGTTACTATGCACCTCAGAATTTATTGTGCTTCTGCATTCAGCAGTTATATCATCAATAAAGATTAGTGCACCAGCACATTCTGCTGCTATACATGCCCAAGCCATGAATATACTCAGCTTATGAAGTTAAAAATAAAACCCTAATTTCGGATTTCTGCATGGACAATAACAACACGCACCAATGTTTGCAGGTGTAGGCTACATTCATGAGTTACATTACGGACTTACAGCCGATAGACGTTTGAATTGCTAACCAACAACTTTACTGCGGTTGATGGACCGAGAATAAAATAAAAAAAAAGTGTTAAAACATTTTAACACTATTTAGTAAAGAAGTAGTTCAATCATTTATAGCACACATCCGATTAGGGATAAGAGATCAATTTCAGTGAGTCTTTCTTAAAGAAGAGGTCTTGCTAATGTGGAACATTAACCCAACTTTACAATAAGTCATAAAGATAAAGTAGAAACGAAAGTAACAGAGAAGAGAAGAAGCAGCCACCTTTAACCTCGCACTCCTCACTTCTGATGTTTAGACTAGATGGATTTCAGCAGTCTGTAAAACTAACTTTCCCACAGTTTTCACTTCTGAAGACCTAGATTAGTCTTAAGTGGGTCTAATGGGTGAGTTAATTCGTTTTATTAAGTTTAAGTAAGGTAAGCTTTTTGGGTCATCTTTTGAACAGTTAATTTAAAGAAGGGACAGTAAGGCTCTTCTAATAGGAACTACTTTGTACATATTCACTTTAATAAATCTGAATTGTCTTGCTTTGATTAATTTTGATAACTTTAAGACAAGTAAATTTTAATAACTGTAAATAGTTCTGCCTAATTCAAAGTCTGTGCTTATTTAAACAGTAAATGCGGTTTAATTTCTTTTTATTTCTTTTATTTATTCTTTTATTTCTTACTGAATAAACTGTCATAGAATATCACTCTGGTAATATTTTCTGTTCTCTGAGCGATGCCATAGAAGAACCACTTTTGGTTCCATGAAGAACCATGTTTGTCATAGAGATTTGTGAGTGTGAAGAACCTTGTAAAGACTCCAAAAAACTTTCTATTGATGGAAAATTTCTTTGCCAATTTTTAAATCACATCTCAATTACAAAAACGGTTCTTTAAAGGAAGTGGTTGTTCTATGGCATTGCTCAAATTTTAGAGCGTACACTAACAGTGTTTTGGAACTTTGTTAATTTGACCAACACAAAGCTGTCACATAACTGATAATTGATAATTACTGATAATTACTTAGTGAACTTGTCTGTGCAGTGCCCAGGCAAATGTATGTACCCCTTTTTATGCAGGATTTCATCCAAATGTGTGATTTATTTAATAAGTAAGCCTCAAGTTCTATACTCATATCAAAATCATATCATATCATATCACTGTTAATGTTTAATCACTGAGATTAAATTGTCTCTCAAAGGTCAGGAGATTTAGGCATGGTTTATTGTACCTTGTCGTAAAAAGGTTCAGCCCAGGCCAATTGGCTATTTTCTGTATTAATAAAAAAATACAGTGAAAATATTTATAAGCATTTTAAAAAATCATACTTTTGTATTTTCCAGTCTTTGGGAAAGTAATGGATCTAACATCATGGTCATGTCATCACTTACTGAACCTGAGCTTTAAAACAAAGCAAATGCTCTTTACCAAAACATGCAGCTTAGGAGACTATTTTTATTGATTTTATTATTTTTTTTGAGATGACAGCAGTGTGGATGTGTATGAGTATTGAGCTAATATAAACAGAAAATGCTGGATGAAGATACTGGACTGGAAAAATAATTAACCTGATCCAGTATTTTCACAAGTCTAGCCTTAAATAGTACACTCTCACGCTGTGTGCTGTCATGTTGTTGATTGTGAAGTTTTATTCTATTCTAGATGTTTACTTTTAGATACTCATATCAATTTAAGTGTGATAATTTAAATAGCATTTTAAAAGTTTTAGAGTAGAGTAGCAGATATATATTGACCACTGCTCAATATTTTTTTTTGTTGGAAATGAAAAAAGAAATGATGCAATCTCTAGTCGTTTTCAGTTACACATGTGAGCGTATTATTGTACAGGTACCAACAGTAGTTTAGGAAGCTTTCAAAGCACATAAGTACTCTTCACTCATCCTTTTAATGGGTTTCTCTAAATGTCACTTGTTCTCTGCTTTGTAGATCTTAGAGCTGTGGTGTTTGGGGGGAAGTTTTCAGGAAAGAGTTCACTGATCAATGCAGTGTTTGGAAAAGAGTTGCTTCAGACCCAGAAGAGGACTGCTCACTGTAAGAAACTACAGGGAAATGTGTGTGGAAGAGCCCTTACATTGGTCGACACTCCAGGCTGGTGGAAGCATTTTCCACTGAGGGATACGGCAAACTTTCTGAAACGGGAGCTCATTCAAGGAGTTTCTTTGTGCCATCCGGGACCCCATGCAGTTGTGCTGGTCATTGAGATTGACATTCCATTCACAGAGAAGCACAGAAAAGCTGCAGAGGATCACCTTGGACTCATTGGTGGTCAGATCTGGTCATATGGTCTTGTGGTGTTCACCAGAAGCCATACTCTGAGGGACAGGTCTATAGAAGAGCACATTGAAAATGAAGGGAAAGCTCTCCAGTGGGTGATAGAAAAATGTGGGAACAGATATTGTATCTTTGACAATACAGTCCTGAATAATACTTCTCAGGTCAAACATCTGCTGGAACAGATTGAGAAGATAGTACAAAGAAACAGTGGTGGTTATTTCCAAATTGAGGCTAAAATACTGGAGGAGGCAGCAGAGTGGAAGAGCACTGTGATGACCAAAGCAAAATCCAGAGAGTTGAAACTGCAAAACAAGAGGACAGATCTTAACAAAAATGGTGAGTTTCTTTTAGCTGTTTTCAGAGTTTAGGAACCATATTTTGATTATATGCTCATATATTATGTGCTCATTCTATTTTCCCTCAGAGCTGCGAATCGCATTGCTGGGTTGGGTGATTGCTGGAAAGAGTTCAGCTGGAAATACCATCCTGAATCAAAGTGTGTTTGTTACTGGTCAGAGTACTCGGACTTGTAAAAAGAGACAAGGAGAAGTGGATGGAAGACCTGTAACTGTGCTCGATACACCCAGCTGGTTCAAGTACTTTCCTTCTCAGTACACTCCAGCATGGATAAAGTCTGAAATTTTAAAGAGTCAGGCCTCCACCTCCCCACATTGCATACTTCTCGTGATTCCTGGAGACACGTCATTTAAGGAGGAACAGAGAAAAGTCATTGAGGAGAATATGAGCTTCCTTGGAGAGCAAGTGTGGAGACACACCATTGTCCTTTTCACATGGGGTGACATACTTGGAGACATGACCATAGAGGAGCACATCGAGAGCGAGGGTGAAGCCCTCCAATGGGTGATTGAGAAATGTGGGAACAGATATCATGTCTTCAACAATGAGGAAAGAGAGAATTGTGTTCAGGTTACAGAGCTGCTCCAGAAGATTGATGAGATGATGGCTAGAAACTGTTTTTTCCGACCGAGTACTGAAGTGTTTGGAAGAATTTCTGCACCACAAGAAGTGGAAACACAGTCAGGAGCTAGTGATGCTGACAGTGATTTACAGGATATTGTTCAATTTGTTGATGAAGAATGGAGGAGAAGAGACAAAGACCTTCTAAAAAGAGTTTCAGAGGTGAAGAAAGAAATAAAAGCTAAATTCCTCAGAAGTGACATAAGTTTGGATTTCTCTTCTACCGGTAAGTTTCTTCATTATACTCAGGTTCAGTTTTAACTCTTAAATATTTGAATGTTAAAAAAGAACCATTGGATTTTTCTTGCAGTAAATGAAAGGAAGGATCACAGTAAGAAGCTAGTGTCTCACACAGAGGAGCCTCTAAAGGGGATTTCAGAGGTAAAGACTCTCTCCACAAGGGACAGCAGTATGGATTTTCCCCCACAGTGTGAGTTTCTTCATTATACTTAGGTTCAGTCTTCAGTTGTTAAATCTTTTAATGTAAAAACAACTTAAACAACAATTTTTAAGTTACCGGTTACTTTCTATGGGAACTTTAGCTTGGGAACTTTGGAAATATTCCAAAATGTAAACTTTCCATTGAACTTATAATTATATTATTAAAATATAATTATAATTATTATACTATAATAATATTATGGGAGTTTATGGAAATTATTTATTCATTGAAAATATATAATATAGGAAATATTGGATCATTTAAGGAAACTACAGTTTAAACCAGAAGTTTACATACATTATATAAAAAGACACATATGCATTTTTTTATTACTGTCTGACATGAAATCAAAATAAATTTTACCCGTTTTAAGTCAATTAGGATTGCCTGAATTATTTCTATTCATTTCTGCTAAATGCCAGAATAATGAGAGAGGGAATTTTTAAAGAAAATTTTCTTCAAAGTCAAAAGTGTAAATACATTTCATTAGTATTTGGTACCATTGCCCTTAAACTGTATGACTTGGGTCAAACATTTTGGCTTCTTTCTGGCAGAGTGGCCTTTCAGCCCATGTCGATACAGTACTCGTTTCTCTGTGGATAATGACACACTCTTACCAGCTTTAGCCAGCATACTTACATATAGTTGGTAAAAATATACTGAAGCATAATCTTGGCTAAAATAATTAGATATGATACCGAAACAGTTTAATGGCAAAGCCACTCCTCAATCCCAGGCACATGGCACAATACACACTACAGGGCTATTAAGACCACACCCCCTATATGCACTGTTCATTCCTCCATCACATGTACAGCATATGATTTCAGATGATTTATTTTATTCCAGTGTTATGTTATTTTCCAACTTCCAACAAATTCCTGGAATTTTGCATGCCTATTTGTGAGTATTTGTGTAGTTTTGTTTTAAATGTGCTCTTTAAATCAAGTGCTTTCTTAATTGATTACTATTCCTGGGAACAGTTCAAGATAAGGAAAAAAGACCCCTGAAACTCAAGGATAACATTAAAGAGCTGCTTGATTGGGAGTGGAGCAGAAGAGAGGAGGCATTAATGGGAAGAGTTATGGAAATGTTGACTGAGCTCAGATATGGTGAGTAACAAAAATATGAGGATGCATTATTAAAGACAGTGACTTATTTTGTCACTGACATGCAAAAATATGTCTATCTATAATATGGCAGATGTACATTTTGGACCATAAATATTCATGTGAGCCACATATTGAATAGATTGGTGGCACAAAAGCAGGACAGGGCAGATGTGCTTGTTGGACCCAGCTTATTTACAGGCTGCCATTGCCATGTCAGTTACCATTAAACCACAACTTCGCAGAACCACCATAATAATATTATGATGTAGGCAAAGTCTGTCTTGTTAACTTGTTCAGTATTTAAAAAAGATACACTGGATTTTTCTTGCAGTAAATAAAAGTGGTTCAAACACAGAGGCAGAAGATCACAGTGAGAAGCAGGAATCTCTCACAGAGGAGAAGGCAACGTTCCCTAAAAGTGACAGCAGTATGGATTTTCCTCCACATTGTGAGTTTCTTCATATTTCGTATTCATATTCAGTATTCAGGTGTTAAATCTTTTAATGTAGAAAGAGAAACATGTATTTTTTCGCAGTAAGTGCAAGCAGTGTAAGCACTGTGTCAGAGGATCACAGTGAGAAGCAAGAGTCTCAGACAGAGGTGCAGGTGTGGGAACCTTAGGTTAAGGCCTATTTTAAAGCAACATTATGCAGCATTTTTGCCTTAAAATCAGCTTCCAAATCCAAATTCCAAAACATTGTGATGCTCCACTGACCTGTATTGGGGGGGAATAGCATTCTCATTGTTATTACTTTAGGCTTGGAACTTAACTTTGATATAGTGGGCTGGACGATGCTTCTGAGAACTGTGTAACTCTGCATAAACTGATTATATTCATGTAAAGTTCTGTAATGTTACTCTAGTGCCTCAGTCCACATTCTTCTTTCACTTTCAGTGATGGCTCAAGTCAGGTCAAGTCAATAGGTTTCATTGTCATTTCAACTACATACAGAGTACACAGTGAAATGAAACAATGTTCCTCCAGGACCATGGTGCAACACACAACACAGTGCAGACAGAACACAAGTGCAACACAGAACAAGTGCAAAAAGACATTACAACACAATGCAAAGAGTGCAGATGAGAGACAGAGTGCAGACTAGAAAGTGTATGGACAGGGTACAATAAATAAATCAGATGGACTAAGACAGTAGTGGGAAGTAGGGTTGTGCAAATAAAATGTGCATACTATGATAAAAACAGTAGAGTGCAGCACAGGTTAGTGGGGTACTCTAGCAGCTATTTTTCAAAAAGAATGTGCAAAACTCAATACGCAATTTATGCTCAATAAATGTCCAGTGATGTAGTAAAGTAGTATATAGTGCAATGCTTTCCCATTGTCTGGGATTTACATCTTGAGTGAGTGAGTGAGTGTGTGTGTGTGTGGGGTGGGTGGGTGGGGTCATCCACAATGCTAGTTGCTTTGTGAATGCTGCAGGCGATATCTCCTGTGTAATGTGCCTTTGCCACGAGGGGGAGCTCAAAGCACGATTTGTCTTCAATACAGTAAATTACTGAAATTAGACTCTGAAACAGCCTACCATTGGAGATTTTATTTTAGGTTTTAAAACCAGATGGAAAACATATTTTACCAGTCAGCTTAATTGCATATGTGTTTGTGAGTATTTGTGTAGTGGTGTATATGTTGTATGTTTATGTTCATGTTCATGTATACACTTCTTTTGTTTTAAATGTGCTTTCTTACTTGATTACTATGTGTGGAACCAGTTCAAGATGAGGAAAATAGACTCCTGAAACTCAAGGATCACATTAAAGAACTGCTTGATCAGGAGTGGAGCAGAAGAGATGAGGCATTATTGGGACGATTTCTGGAAATGTTGAGCAAGCTCAGTGGTGAGCAACAAATCTTTGAGTATACATTATAAAAGTGTTTATTAATAACTTTGGCCGCATCCAGCATATTGCCACTATCATGAGAAATGTTATATCTATCTAGAGATATATCTATCTCTAAAGAACCCTTTAACTTCCAATTAAAATAAATGTAAAGGATGTAAAGGATTAAAGTCATTTTGGAGCATTTCTATTGGTCCATTTAACATGAAATTCAGTTGACACAATGTAAAGAACATCTAACATTACATTTATGTAAAAGTGAAAAATGGCTAAATTGTTGGTTTTTACATGACAGTAACTATATACATCGTGATAATGACAGTGACAATATATAGATGTCCTTTTTAGAGCCCAGCTAATAATAATTATAATTAATAAATAATAATAATAATAATATTGTTGTTGTTGCTGTTCATAATAATAATAATAAAAATAAGAATAATGTTGTTGTTGCTGTTCATAATAATAATAAGAAGAAGAAGAAGAAGAAGAAGAAGAATGTTGTTGCTGTTCATAATAATAATAATAATAATAATAATAATAATAATAACAACTAGTTTAAACACTTTAGTTAACATTTATAACATAGGCCACAAATGGTATGGTATGGTAAAGGCTCACTTGCAGTGGCCGGATGGTTAAAGGTCATTCCATGTTGTTTGTGAGCCACAGATAAATGTGTGAGATTTGCTGTATTGTAATGCAATTGCATTATTAAATTATGAACTGAGTCTCCTGTAAATACATATATCATCAGCAGTGCACAGTGTCATGAGCAGTTTTGTGTAGGATTATGAACCAGTGGTTAAATTTGCATGTGTGTAAGTGTGTGCTTAGTTATGTGCTGTTTCTTTTTCTACAGATGCACAGTCAGAACCAACTGAACAAGAGAAAGAAAGAGCCAGAGAGAAAGTATCAGACTGGTTACAAAGGCAGTCTGACGGATACGGTTCAGCTGGAGGCAGTAATCAGACAGACACATAAGGTTTTGTGACAGACTTTTCACCAGATGCAAAAATGAAATAATCAATTCTGCAGCACTTTGGATTTCTGTCAATTAATGTTCACACTATATATTTCCATTCAGATGATCCATTAAAAATTAGTTGAGATTGTTTAAATGTACATAAAGCAATGCAGATCTGCTCTCTTGTATTTATGTATGTATGTATGTGTGATACTGTGATGTGTGATTTAAAAATATATATATGTGTATTTTTTGGATTGTCTTTACGTGTGCTTTCATTCTCTGCTAAAGATGTATGTATTCAGTATATTTAAACATAATTACAGATCATAAAAAAACACATTGTGGTGAAATTTTTAATGATTTCCTGATGCATGACTAATGAACTGTAATCACTGTAAATTCAGCTAAATGATTAAGCTTTAGATTGTGCTTGAAATTTGCTTTGTAATTCTGTAAGTTTTGTGTTTTTATTGTACCCCCCCAAGACAATAAATAAAATACATGTACTTTAAACTATCAACATTACAATGCTTCAAATGGATGTTTCAAGTGCTACTCATCCAGCCAGTCGCTAGTCATCAATCACCTCTACAAACTTTCAGTTCCACAAACACTCACAGCTATGACTGAGAAACTAGCTGAAGTGTAATGTCCCATTTTCATAATGGCAGGCATGATTAAACAAACAAATAAATAAATATTATATACATATAGTACATATAAATATATAATAAATAGTACATATTAACATGTACTAATGCTGTCAAACCATCACATCACTAGTACAAACTAATTTTTTACAGTGCCCTTTTATAATGTTTCAGACAAGTACACACATCCTCAGCTCCACAGTTTAACATTGCAAATGAAATCAAATTTATTTGTATAGAGTTTTTTGCATTTCGCACTTCTGGGTTTACCTCCTGGTTCAGTGAGCTCTATGGACTACACAACCCATGATTCCCCCAGAGTTTTGATTTCCTACAAATGTGTATGCATCATTGTTTTGTATTTAAACCCTTTCCCTGTTGGTGTCATCGCAAAGTATTGACATTTTTGTCATAAGCATACCGAGCGTACCTGTCTGTTGTCTTGATCTTGTTTTAGACCCTTTTTTTGTCTTCTGTTTTCCCGCTTTTTGCATTCCCCTTTTGCTTAGTTTACCTGATCTTGTATGCTTTTGGTTTTGACCTCTGCCCAGTTTCTTTACTACATTTTGGCTTGCCCATGTATCTGCTTCACTCTGACTTAAGGCTTAAGTTGTTTACTCTGTCTGTAGATCGCCTTTTCTCTATTAAAGACTCTCCTTCTGTTTTTATCCGCACACATTTGGTTCTACAATACATTACACCTGAGCTTTACAGGAATCCAGTAGTAGGACAAAAGAAACAAGCAAGGCCTCTCACCCTCTCTTTTTCATCCCCGGGGTCCACAACAATGGCTGCCCACCGCTCAGGCACATGTGCTCACTGTCACTGTGTGTGTTTGTGTTCACTGTGTTTTTGTTTCTTCTCCTTTAACAGAAGACAAAATTCCATCTGTGTCCAACACACATGATGAACATGGTTGTCTTTGGATTTGATTTTTTTAATACAAATTTATACACGTTTCAGAACACCACAATATTTGTGACATAGCAATAATAGTTACATTAAAACAGTCACAATTAGTACTTTGTCTTGCATGCAATGACTGCTTGAAGTCTGCAATTCATAAACATCATCTGCTGAATATCTTTACTGGGGATGCTTTGCCAAGCCTCTAATGCATCCATCTTTAGCTATTGCTTGCTTTAAGTTCTTACTTCAGTAAATGGAACGTGTGCTCATATGTTACTATGCACCTCAGAATTTATTGTGCTTCTGCATTCAGCAGTTATATCATCAATAAAGATTAGTGCACCAGCACATTCTGCTGCTATACATGCCCAAGCCATGAATATACTCAGCTTATGAAGTTAAAAATAAAACCCTAATTTCGGATTTCTGCATGGACAATAACAACACGCACCAATGTTTGCAGGTGTAGGCTACATTCATGAGTTACATTACGGACTTACAGCCGATAGACGTTTGAAATGCTAAGCAACAACTTTACTGCGGTTGATGGACCGAGAATAAAATAAAAAAAAAGTGTTAAAACATTTTAACACTATTTAGTAAAGAAGTAGTTCAATCATTTATAGCACACATCCGATTAGGGATAAGAGATCAATTTCAGTGAGTCTTTCTTAAAGAAGAGGTCTTGCTAATGTGGAACATTAACCCAACTTTACAATAAGTCATAAAGATAAAGTAGAAACGAAAGTAACAGAGAAGAGAAGAAGCAGCCACCTTTTACCTCGCACTCCTCACTTCTGATGTTTAGACTAGATGGATTTCAGCAGTCTGTAAAACTAACTTTCCCACAGTTTTCACTTCTGAAGACCTAGATTAGTCTTAAGTGGGTCTAATGGGTGAGTTAATTTGTTTTATTAAGTTTAAGTAAGGTAAGCTTTTTGGGTCATCTTTTGAACAGTTAATTTAAAGAAGGAACAGTAAGGCTCTTCTAATAGGAACTACTTTGTACATATTCACTTTAATAAATCTGAATTGTCTTGCTTTGATTAATTTTGATAACTTTAAGACAAGTAAATTTTAATGACTGTAAATAGTTCTGCCTAATTCAAAGTCTGTGCTTATTTAAACAGTAAATGCGGTTTAATTTCTTTTTATTTCTTTTATTTATTCTTTTATTTCTTACTGAATAAACTGTCATAGAATATCACTCTGGTAATATTTTCTGTTCTCTGAGCGATGCCATAGAAGAACCACTTTTGGTTTCATGAAGAACCATGTTTGTCATAGAGATTTGTGAGTGTGAAGAACCTTGTAAAGACTCCAAAAAACTTTCTATTGATGGAAAAGTTCTTTGCCAATTTTTAAATCACATCTCAATTACAAAACGGTTCTTTAAAGGAAGTGGTTGTTCTATGGCATCGCTCAAATTTTAGAGCGTACACTGACAGTGTTTTGGAACTTTGTTAATTTGACCAACACAAAGCTGTCACATAACTGATAATTGATAATTACTGATAATTACTTAGTGAACTTGTCTGTGCAGTGCCCAGGCAAATGTATGTACCCCTTTTTATGCAGGATTTCATCCAAATGTATGATTTATTTAATAAGTAAGCATCAAGTTCTATACTCATATCAAAATCATATCATATCATATCACTGTTAATGTTTAATCACTGAGATTAAATTGTCTCTCAAAGGTCAGGAGATTTAGGCATGGTTTATTGTACCTTGTCGTAAAAAGGTTCAGCCCAGGCCAATTGGCTATTTTTTGTATTAATTAAAAAATACAGTGAAAATATTTATAAGCATTTAAAAAAATCATACTTTTGTATTTTCCAGTCTTTGGGAAAGTAATGGATCTAACATCATGGTCATGTCATCACTTACTGAACCTGAGCTTTAAAACAAAGCAAATGCTCTTTACCAAAACATGCAGCTTAGGAGACTATTTTTATTGATTTTATTATTTTTTTTGAGATGACAGCAGTGTGGATGTGTATGAGTATTGAGCTAATATAAACAGAAAATGCTGGATGAAGATACTGGACTGGAAAAATAATTAACCTGATCCAGTATTTTCACAAGTCTAGCCTTAAATAGTACACTCTCACGCTGTGTGCTGTCATGTTGTTGATTGTGAAGTTTTATTCTATTCTAGATGTTTACTTTTAGATACTCATATCAATTTAAGTGTGATAATTTAAAAAGCATTTTAAAAGTTTTAGAGTAGAGTAGCAGATATATATTGACCACTGCTCAATATTTTTTTTTGTTGGAAATGAAAAAAGAAATGATGCAATCTCTAGTCGTTTTCAGTTACACATGTGAGCGTATTATTGTACAGGTACCAACAGTAGTTTAGGAAGCTTTCAAAGCACATAAGAACTCTTCACTCATCCTTTTAATAGGTTTCGCTAAATGTCACTTGTTCTCTGCTTTGTAGATCTTAGAGCTATGGTGTTTGGGGGGAAGTTTTCTGGGAAGAGTTCACTGATCAATGCAGTGTTTGGAAAAGAGTTGCTTCAGACCCAGAAGAGGACTGCCCACTGTAAGAAACTACAGGGAAATGTGTGTGGAAGAGATCTTACATTGGTCGACACTCCAGGCTGGTGGAAGCATTTTCCACTGAGGGATACAGCAAACTTTCTGAAACGGGAGCTCATTCAAGGAGTTTCTTTGTGCCATCCGGGACCCCATGCAGTTGTGCTGGTCATTGAGATTGACATTCCATTCACAGAGAAGCACAGAAAAGCTGCAGAGGATCATCTTGGACTCATTGGTGGTCAGATCTGGGCTTATGGTCTTGTGGTGTTCACCAGAAGCCATACTCTGGGTGACAGGTCTATAGAAGAGCACATTGTAAATGAAGGGAAAGCTCTCCAGTGGGTGATAGAAAAATGTGGGAACAGATATTGTGTCTTTGACAATACAGTCCTGAATAATACTTCTCAGGTCAAACATCTGCTGGAACAGATTGAGAAGATAGTACAAAGAAACAGTGGAGGTTATTTCCAAATTGAGGCTAAAATACTGGAGGAGGCAGCAGAGTGGAAGAACACTGTGATGACCAAAGCAAAATCCAGAGAGTTGAAACTGCAAAACAAGAGGACAGAGCTGAGAATCGCATTGCTGGGTTGGGTGATTGCTGGAAAGAGTTCAGCTGGAAATACCATCCTGAATCAAAGTGTGTTTGTTACTGGTCAGAGTACTCGGACTTGTAAAAAGAGACAAGGAGAAGTGGATGGAAGACCTGTAACTGTGCTCGATACACCCAGCTGGTTCAAGTACTTTCCTTTTCAGTACACTCCAGCATGGATAAAGTCTGAAATTTTAAAGAGTCAGGCCTCCACCTCCCCACATTGCATACTTCTCGTGATTCCTGGAGACACGTCATTTAAGGAGGAACAGAGAAAAGTCATTGAGGAGAATATGAGCTTCCTTGGAGAGCAAGTGTGGAGACACACCATTGTCCTTTTCACATGGGGTGACATACTTGGAGACATGACCATAGAGGAGCACATCGAGAGCGAAGGTGAAGCCCTCCAATGGGTGATTGAGAAATGTGGGAACAGATATCATGTCTTCAACAATGAGGAAAGAGAGAATCGTGTTCAGGTTACAGAGCTGCTCCAGAAGATTGATGAGATGATGGCTAGAAACTGTTTTTTCCGACCAAGTACTGAAGTGTTTGGAAGAAATTCTGCACCACAAGAAGTGGAAAAACAGTCAGGAGCTAGTGATGCTGACAGTGATTTACAGGATATTGTTCAATTTGTTGATGAAGAATGGAGGAGAAGAGACAATGACCTTCTAAAAAGAGTTTCAGAGGTGAAGAAAGAAATAAAAGCTAAATTCCCCAGAAGTGACATAAGTTTGGATGTTCATTCTAACTGTAAGTTTCTTCAAAACACAGGTTCAATCTTTAACTGTTACATTTTGGTGATAAAAACAAACAACAAACAACGAGCTTTTTCTTGCAGTAAGTGAAGGGAGTTTAAACATGAAGCCAGAGGATCACAGTGAGAAGCAAGAGGAGAGAGCAACACTCCCCAAAAGTGACAGCAGTATAGATATTCCTTTAAATTGTGAGTTTCTTCATAACACTCAGGTTTAGTGTTCAATCACATTTTTAGTGTTAAAAAAGAAACATTGTATTTTTATTTCTATTTCTTATTTGTATTTCTTGCAGTCAGTGACATGACTTCCAACACTGAGCCGGAGGATCAGAGTGAGAACAAAGAGTCTCACACAGAACCAGAGTCCCGCAGTGAGTGAATATCACAATAATTGTATTATTTGTATTATAAAGTTTTTCTTTACTGTTTTATATAAGAAAATAATGTTATAAGCAAATGTTTATTTCGCTGTCTACATAAATATGTGCTCACAGTTCAAGATGAGGATAAAAGACCCTTGAAACTCAAGGAACACATTAAGGACATGCTTGATCGTGAGTGGAGCAGACGAGAGGAGGCATTAATGGGAAGATTTCTTGAAATGTTGAGCGAGCTCAGATGTGGTGAGCAACAAGTCTTATAAAAGATCTATATTTCATATTAAAATATAAGATATGCATTTCTAAAGACAGTATTTCAACCATTTTGTTTTATTATTAACACTAACTAACACTACTTTAAACCAGAAAATAAATAAAGGCTACATATGGTATAGCACTTGTTGTGGAATCACCTGCCATTTGTGGTAATTAGTCATTCCATGTGGTGTGTTAGCCACAAATAAATGTCACATGTGTTACAGCTTTTCGTCATATCAAATCTGATATCTGGGAATTAAATAAATTAAAATAAAAATTATGATCTTTGCAAATACAAATTATCACCAGTCTACAGTATCACAGCACAGTTTGTAGATTACAGCAGCAGGGTTATGAACCAGTGCGTATTTTTGTATTTGTGTTCTTACTAATGTTTCTTTTCTACAGAGGCACAGTCAGAACCAACTGAATACGACAAAGAAAGATCCAAAGTAAAAGTATCGGATTGGCTACAAAGACAGTCTCTTGGATACATATCAGCTACGGACAGTATTAAATCAGATACGTGAGGTTTTGTAAGAGACACTTCATCCAGTTTAATCAGACCTGACATGGTGGAACTAGTGGTGGAACTAACTTCCCCTGGGTGTCCAAACAGCACAGTCACTTACTGTCTTCGAACGCGCACTGAAGACCCATCTCTTCCAAGTGTAGTGTTTGTTTAGTGTTGTGGTTTATATACTGACATCTGTATTTAGTAGTATCTAAGATTAGATGTATCTTTTGAATCCTAGTCTATACAAACTAGCTAAGAGTATTTTCTGAGTAAACAGTGAATCAATTTTGTAAGTCGCTCAGGATAAGAGCATCTGCTAAATGCCTTAAATGGAAATGTAATCAGTTCTGCAGCAGTTTTTGTTTGTATAATTTTATTTTAAGACTAAATAATTACCACACAGATCCTTGAAAAGGAGTCAAAACTTTTTGAAAGTTTCAACAAGTACATAGAGCAAATTTAATGTATCATGTGACTTTAGCAAAATGTAAACATGCTAGAAACGTAAATCTTTCCTGTGTTTTTTTGTATATGTCCAAAAAGTAAACAGACACTCCTAAGAAGTAAAGGTGCAGTCATTGCTGGCACTGTCCAGATGCATAAATAGTTTGTACATTATTCACTGATAAGCATTGCCAATAGATGCTCTCGATCAGCAGCACATGGACCTAAGGTCACCATAACCAGTGGCAAGTGGCAAATGGCAGGCTGTGGAGCAGTGGAACTGAAGGTCCGGAGTGATGAACCTTCATTCAATACAGTTAGGATGAGTTGGAATGCTGTTTGTGATCCAGAACTGATCATCCAGCATCAGTACCTTACCTCAATAATGCTCATGTGTCTGAATGCAATCAAATCCCCAAAACAATGTTCTGATATGTGATGTAAAGTTCTTCCTGAAGAGTAGGATAGCAACAAAACCCTAACAGCCCATATCCACGGTTCATTATGAAGCTTGTTTCTTTTAAAGCAGCTCTCCACTGATACCAACATATTTCACAAATGGGAATAACATGAGTTACATTCTGGTCAGTCATTTTACATGACCTGACCTTTCTAATTCACAATCTGATACACACACTTACTTTATCCTCAACTAGAGTAATTGATTTACATATAAAAAACAAACCAACAAATTGCTGTTAATTGTAGTAATAACATTACATTTTAGAGTATATATTTGAACAGAGCTCCTGTTAATCTGTATAACATCACGATTTGTGGGAATACAACTTGTGCTGTGCATATTTTAAAATTTTAAGTAACGATAATGCCCAACATACTTACTGCAATGTGTCCAGAATCAGTGTTTAGCAAATGTCAGGTACCTTTAGAAGCTGAACATCATGTTAGTAATGGTAATAGACACTAAGTTTCATGAGTCTTAGACTGAAGGCTCATATACTGTAGTAACTTTTCAGGCAAATTTATTTAAAACATTTCAATCCAAGTTTTTCTGGCCTATTATTATTGATCCCGTATGTGTTTTCGAAGGGTGGCAGTGTAAGACAAAAACACAAAGGCCAAAAAGCAGAAACAGTCAAAAACCAGTACAAAGCACTGGAACCAGAGCTAGAAAGAGAAAAGCCTAAACCTAGTCGCAAAAACAAACAGAGCCAAGTAGTATATGACAAAACAGACAGGTTATATAGGGGGAGGTAAAAGATAATCAGGTATGAACAGTATTCTGGAGATACTGAACAATAGGCCTCAGTCACCAACCGTGCTTAAGATTCTTTCACAGTTTTCACGATTCTGACCTTCACCGGTGTTTACTTGGGATTTGTTAAGTTTACAATGACAATTGGGTTAAGAATGACTGATTGATTGGTAGGTTGAAATTCGGGGTCACATGATCACCAAATGCATCCTGGAAGCTGAAGTCTTCTTGTGGAGAAGCTTAATTGAGATAACGGGCACTTCTTTATTGGATGAGCACCTAATTGGGCACTTCATCATGTTTCCTTACATCCTCTTGAGGACTATGTAGCACAACCATTTCTTTTTTTTAATTTATTCCTGCACTTGTGTCTCCTAACATCTGTCCTAACATCTGTTCGGACTGTCAGACCTCATTGTAGACTAATGATGAGAAAGTGTCTGAATTCATGTATTGGTTCATATATTTTTAATGCTGAGTGTTAAAATACGTAGCCCTTTATAGCGCACTTCTGATGAGGGTGTAGGGAGCCATTTCGGTGAGCCTGAGTTTTGAACATGAACCAAACTACAGGAAGTCCTCAATTAAAAACGAAAGTAAAAGAGAATCAGACACCTTCAACATTGCCTTCGTCGTTTCTAATGTTTACATTGCATGGATTTTGATCATCCATTAAACTTTACCACAGTTTTGGCTCTGAAGACGAAGATTAGTCTGAAGCATGCCTAATGGGTGAGTTTATGCATTTTATTAAGTTTAATTCAGGTCCTTTTGTTTATACAGAACACAACCCCATTACGCAGTTGTTATGTTGTGTTGTTTTAAACAGTTTTGCCTTTTGAACAGAGCTGATATTTAAAAACAATGCTCTTCTTATACAAATTTCTTTTTAATAAATCTGAAATGTGTTGCATTGATTCTTTGTGATAATCTCTGTACATTGCCTTGGGTTATTTAGTGTTTAAATAAGCATAGGCAGATGTCCTCGCAACCATTTCTCTGCAGGATTTCATCTGAATGTGTATGTAAACTTTTTTTTTTTTGCAGACTGTAATAAAACAAATCACTGCTAATGTTTAATCACTGAGATTGAATTGTCTCTGAAAGGTCTGGAGATATAGGTATGGTTTATTGTACCTCATCGTATAAAACCTCAGCTCAGGCAAATTGACAACCTTTTGTATTAGTTAAAATAAATACAGTCGAAATACCAGCATACTATTGTACTAAATGTAATATTTAGTCTTTTCCAGACTGTGGGAAATGTTGTGCCAGAAAAGAATTTGTTGCTGTCCAATGAAAAACATGTATCTCCAAATTGCTGACTTTACAGGCAAAAATGTCCTTAACTTTGAATGGAAGTCAAGGTAAAATAAGCTACAGGCTTCAAACAATGGAGAAAAGTAAAAACAGACAAAAACAGAGAAACATGTTTTTCATTGGACAGCAGCAAAATATTCTTTACCAAGCACACAGCCTTTGAGGTTCAATTATATATATTTTTGGATGATATCAGTATTAATCGATATGGGCATAGAGCTAATATGAACAGAAAATGCTGGATGGAATATCAGAATAAAAAATTAATAAACTTGATCCAGTCTTGTGACAAGTCTAGCTTTAAATAGCACACTCTCATACTGTATGATATCATTTAGTTAGCTGTGTATTTGGGTAGTAATGTCAGATCTGTATTGGTTGATACTCAGGATTTTTGTAAAATCTGTCTTTCTTAGAAAAGTAAAAGAGATGTAATCTCTGGTTATTTTCTGTTATCCATATGAGCATGTCATTTGTTCAGGTACCAGCAGTTCAGCTAAGCTTCCAAAGCACATAAATACTCTACTTTATGTGTTCCCTTGTTCTCTGCTTTTTAGATCTTAGAGCTGTGGTGTTTGGGGGGAAGTTTTCAGGAAAGAGTTCACTGATCAATGCAGTGTTCGGAAAAGAGTTGCTTCAGACCCAGAAGAGGACTGCTCACTGTAAGAAACTACAGGGAAATGTGTGTGGAAGAGATCTTACGTTGGTTGACACTCCAGGCTGGTGGAAGCATTTTCCACTGAGCGATACGGCAAACTTTCTGAAACGGGAGCTTATTGAAGGAGTTTCTTTGTGCCAACCGGGACCCCATGCAGTTGTGCTGGTCATTGAGATTGACATTCCATTCACAGAGAAGCACAGAAAAGCTGCAGAGGATCACCTTGGACTCATTGGTGGTCAGATCTGGGCATATGGTCTTGTGGTGTTCACCAGAAGCCATACTCTGAGGGACAGGTCTATAGAAGAGCACATTGTAAATGAAGGGAAAGCTCTCCAGTGGGTGATAGAAAAATGTGGGAACAGATATTGTGTCTTTGACAATACAGTCCTGAATAATACTTCTCAGGTCAAACATCTGCTGGAACAGATTGAGAAGATAGTACAAAGAAACAGTGGAGGTTATTTCCAAATTGAGGCTAAAATACTGAAGGAGGCAGCAGAGTGGAAGAAGACTGTAATAAAATCCAGAGAGTTGAAACTGCAAAACAAGAGGACAGAGCTGAGAATCGCATTGCTGGGTTGGGTGATTGCTGGAAAGAGTTCAGCTGGAAATACCATCCTGAATCAAAGTGTGTTTGTTACTGGTCAGAGTACTCGGACTTGTAAAAAGAGACAAGGAGAAGTGGATGGAAGACCTGTAACTGTGCTCGATACACCCAGCTGGTTCAAGTACTTTCCTTCTCAGTACACTCCAGCATGGATAAAGTCTGAAATTTTAAAGAGTCAGGCCTCCACCTCCCCACATTGCATACTTCTCGTGATTCCTGGAGACACGTCATTTAAGGAGGAACAGAGAAAAGTCATTGAGGAGAATATGAGCTTCCTTGGAGAGCAAGTGTGGAGACACACCATTGTCCTTTTCACATGGGGTGACATACTTGGAGACATGACCATAGAGGAGCACATCGAGAGCGAAGGTGAAGCCCTCCAATGGGTGATTGAGAAATGTGGGAACAGATATCATGTCTTCAACAATGAGGAAAGAGAGAATCGTGTTCAGGTTACAGAGCTGCTCCAGAAGATTGATGAGATGATGGCTAGAAACTGTTTTTTCCGACCGAGTACTGAAGTGTTTGGAAGAATTTCTACACCACAAGAAGTGGAAACACAGTCAGGAGCTTGTGATGCTGACAGTGATTTACAGGATATTGTTCAATTAGTTGATGAAGAATGGAGGAGAAGAGACAAAAACCTTCTAAAAAGAGTTTCAGAGGTGAAGAAAGAAATAAAAGCTAAATTCCCCAGAAGTGACATAAGTTTGGATGTTCATTCTAACTGTAAGTTTCTTCAAAACACAGATTCAATCTTTAACTGTTACATTTTAGTGTTAAAAACAAACAACAAACAACGAGCTTTTTCTTACAGTAAGTGAAGGGAGTTTAAACATTAAGCCAGAGGATCACAGTAAGAAGCAAGAGGAGAGGGCAACACTCCCCAAAAGTGACAGCAGTATAAATATTCCTTTAAATTGTGAGTTTCTTCATAACACTCAGGTTTAGTGTTGAATCACATTTTTAGTGTTAAAAAAGAAACATTGTATTTTTATTTCTATTTCTTATTTGTATTTCTTGCAGTCAGTGACATGACTTCCAACACTGAGCCGGAGGATCACAGTGAGAACCAAGAGTCTCACACAGAACCAGAGTCCCGCAGTGAGTGAATATCACAATAATTGTATTATTTGTATTATAAAGTTTTTCTTTATTGTTTTATATAAGAAAATCATGTTATAAGCAAATGTTTATTCCACTGTCTACATAAATATGTGCTCACAGTTCAAGATGAGGATAAAAGACCCTTGAAACTCAAGGAACACATTAAGGACATGCTTGATCGTGAGTGGAGCAGACGAGAGGAGGCATTAATGGGAAGATTTCTGGAAATGTTGAGTGAGCTCAGTGGTGAGCAACAAGTCTTATAAAAGATCTATATTTCATATTAAAATATAAGATATGCATTTCTAAAGGCAGTATTTTAACCCCAATGGCAAATTTTATTCATCTGGGCCACATCTAGCATGTACCCACTTTACTGTATAAAGAGTTCAGAAATCATAGTTACCTTTAAACTACAACTTGCCTGATGTAGATTATATTATATTATTATTATTGTTGTTATTATAACACTAATTAACCCTACTTTAAACCAGAAAATAGATAAAGGCTACATATGGTATGGCATGGCCCACTTGTTGTGGAATCACCTGCCATTTGTGGTAGTTACAAGTCATTCCATGTGGTGTGTTAGCCACAAATCAATGTCACATGTGTTACAGGTTTCCATCACATCAAATCTGATATCTGGGAATACAATTAATTAAAATAAAAAGTATGATCTTTGCAAATACACCAGTCTACAGTATCACAGCACAGTTTGTAGATTACAGCAGCAGGGTTATGAACCAGTGCTTGTTTTTGTATTTGTGTTCTTACTAATGTTTCTTTCCTACAGAGGCACAGTCGGAACCAACTGAATACGACAAAGAAAGATCCAAAGTGAAAGTATCAGTTTGGCTACAAGGACAGTCTCTTGGATACAGTTCAGCTATGGACAGTAGTAAATCAGATACGTGAGGTTTTGTGAGGGACACTTCATCCAGTTTAATCAGACCTGTCATGGTGGAACTAACTTCCCCTGGGTGTCCAAACAGCACAGTCACTTATTGTCTTCGAACGCACACTGAAGACCCATCTCTTCCAATAGTATTTGGTCCAAGTGTAGCGTTTGTTCAGTATTGTGGTTTCTATACTGACGTCTGTATTTAGTAGTATCTAAGATTAGACATACAGTTGAAACCAACTGTTTACATACAGTATATAAAAAGACACATATGCATTTTTTTTCACTGTCTGACATGAAATCAGAATAAACTTTTCCCATTTTAGGTCAATTAGGATTACCAAAATTACTTCTGTTTGCTAAATGCCAGAATAATGAGATAGGGAATTTCTAAAGACAATTTCTCCAAAGTCAAAAGTTTAAATACATTTCATTAGTATTTAAATGTTTAGTCAAGCGTTTTAGATATCCTTCCACAAGCTCCTCACAATAGCTGTCAGGAATTTTTGCCTATTCTTCCTGACAGAACTGGTGTAACTGAGCCATGTTTGAAGGCCGCCTTGCTCGCACATGCCTTTTCTGTTCTGCCACTTTGTAACCAGTTTGGCAGTATGCTTCGGGTCATCGTCCATTTGGAAGACCCATTTTGCACCCAAGCTTTAACTCCCTGGCTGATGTCTAGAGATGTTGCTTCAGTATTTCCACATAATGTTTTGTATGTTAATGATGTTAAAGATAATGTATCTTTCCTCATGATGCCATCTATTTTGTGAAGTGCCCCTGTCCCTCATGCAGCAAAACAACCCCACAACTCCACTCCTGTGTTTCACAGTTGGGATGGTGGTCTCGGGCTTGCAAGCTTTGGTTTCTGTAATTGAATGTTCAGATGTTTAGTTGACTTGTTTCAAAATTTCAAAAGTTTCAAGTTTCATTTCCAGTTTTAAATGTACATACGTACATATGTACATACATTTATGTACATAAAGCAACCATTCATTAATTGTGTGACAGTAGCAAAATTTAAAAGCATTGATGGAAACAATGACTATTGTAGGGTTTCTTATTTCTCTACCCCTACTCCGGAAAACCCGGCCCATCTATGGTTAATGTGTGAATTTGATTAGCAATTGAATCTGATTCCATAAAGATTAGCTAGCATAGCGTTATGCCCTTAGGTCAATAGCATGAGAATAAGCATGGAATACTGCCTGTAGGTTTATATGGATAGATCAGAGTCAGTATAGCGTAAGAGAGATACAGAATTAGACAGAGAGAGACAGAGCAATGGAGAGTGATGTGGAGCTCTGAGGAGCCCTGTGCAATCTCCCTCTGGATGTCTCTCTTGTTGTTGTACTGTGATCCTGTTCTTTTATCATAACCAAATTGATGTGTTTTGAGATAGGCAGGGATGTCACTCTTTCATTTTTAATAGAATATAAGTGTCTCCCTTCAGTTCAGCCCACAGCCACTGGAATTGCAAAACTCTTCAGTCAGCTGCTTTCTCATTATTTGAAGTTGGTATTGGAGTAAATTGTCGTGGAGGATCTGCCACAACATTCTAGTTTGTCTTCTGGTGCACTTACCTCCAGTTTCCAAGGTTTGAACCCTGCTCTGTGCACTGTGTGAATACTTCTGCATGAATAGGACAATAGAAATGCTCTAAATTACTTAGACTTTTTTTTTATTTTAGATTAACGTCCATTCAAAGTTAATGACGTTTTTACCTTCTCCTGTAATGTCACTATGCTGTATTTAAGTTTGTGCTCATCATTGAGAGGGGTGCTAATTGTAATGTCTCCCTCTGCTGGCCTCAGTGGAGCACTCATGCGCAGGTCATGTGCTCCGCCCTTTATTTGAGTTACTTGAGGCTCATAGGTTGCCTTCATGGGGCCCTAAACAGATTTTCATTTGGGGCCCCCCAATACCACCACCTCAGCACCAGATGCTTCATCATTCCATAGGCTACACTGTGTGTGTAACGTTCCTACCTTCATTAGCATTATCTGCATTTGCCCAACAGTGGCAGCAGCCAACAGAAGGAATTGATTAGCCTAGTATTGGTGTGCCAACTATGAAAATGTTATGCTATTGGTGGCGTTGGGACCCTTGGCGGCTGGGTAATGCGAGTATGCCTTGGGCCGGCTCTGGGTGCTTTTCATGATTGGACTGGTTTGGACTCCTCTTAAGCACCTCAGTTCGAAGTGCTGTTTGTGAAGTCACTGTTTCACTACTAATCTTTAACATGGGTTGTTTTTTACTACTTTGTTGTCTCTTTTGGTTTTGACCTTCTGCTTAGTAATGTGACCTGGATTCCTGTTTTCTGACCTCTGCCTGTCCCGATTATGTTTTTTAAATACTGGTAATGCCCAATATACTAACTGAAATGTGTCCAGAATCTTTAAATGTTTAGCACATACTGAGGACCTTTAAAAGTGGAATGTCTTTTAAAAAATATATGAATGATAATACATTAGTAATAAAATCGTTGTCAGACCAAAACGTCATATACTGTAGTAACTTTCCAGGAGAAGAATACTTTGAGAGATTAAGAAACACTCTTACATTGTAATGTGAGTTAATGTTAAGAGATTTTATTCCAAGATCTATGGACTATTTTTAGTCCAGAATGAGAGCGTACGTGGCAAAGCACGTGGTAATAAAAGGGGACTAATTAACAGTATTGTGGAGACAATGGGTCAACTGTTCTTACGAAGAAATTTCTTCTTAAAAACCACTTATGCCATTTTCACAAAGATCCTGACATTCACCAATGTTTTCTTTTTGACATCTGTTCAACTTACCATGACAAAGGGATCCATCATTATAAGAGATTAGATGCAAATTCTGTTTGAAAACACATGATCACATCTGATATGTTTATTCAGATTCTTCTCAAGTCAAGGAAGATATTGCTGAATGAGGTCAACCGATTGGCAGAATCCATGATCACATGATCACTAGAAGCATAAGAGATTTGAGATGAGTTCCAAAGAGAATAGTCCGTATGGTGATATATATAATGATATATAATTATAAAATAATTTAATTCACAAACATTAAAACTAAACCTAAAACCACACACCTTTACATTTAAATTATTCTCTATATGTGTTAAAAAGATAATCTCAACACACTCCCTTATTAACAAACAGTCCTTTCTTGGTACTCAATAATTAATAATTTTAAGAGTGTGTGTGTGAACAAACTGGTGTAATGTCTAATGAAGAGACTGAGAGTCATGAAGAAAGGAAGGGTTCTATATTCAAACCCTTATGGGTGATAGTGGGTGATAGATCATAAATTAAACACATACACATTTACATTACTAAACTTACCAGCACTAATTTACTGACTACAACTGGGCTATGATTCATTTACTGAGAAGAATGTATTAATTTATTAAACTCTCCTTCCCTCTGTCTGTATCATTACATACATTGTATGAACACACCTATGTTTATTGTTGTCTCAGTGCAGCCTGTTTACAATCTCTTGGGTGTGTTCAGATTTCCAATACGCAGCAGCTGTCATGAGGAAGGGTTGTGTAACATGGGACAGGTTTATATGGTGGTGTTAACTCTATTTTAAGTGTGTGGACAAACTGGTTTAATTTCTAAGGAAGAGATTGAGAGTCACAAATAAGGGAAGCACAGTTTATTACCACAATAAAAACAGGTTATTTATAAAGAAAATTTGTAAAAAGTTCAGGATAAAGAAGTTTTATGACAATCTTTAAAAAAATGAAGACAAGTGTAATGGAGTGTGTGGTTGATGGATGGTCAATGATACACTTATAATGATTTATTTAAATAACATGATGTTGACCTGTGTATGGCTCCCTCTGCTGACCCTGCCAGGGTTGCACAGGGCTTAGAGCTTTATCAGTGCATTGATAGTTCTTAGGTTCTCCACATGGTTGATCCATGCTAACACTATTTATTGTCTCATTACTTTGCATTTGATTAAAAGTGGGAAACATAGTAATCCAGAAAATATGTTCCGAGTTCACCGACCTGACTTGCAAATAGCAAGTCAAATAAAAAATACACTGTAAATAAATACACAATCTTGAGTAGTGTAAGAATGGTGTATGCTTACATTATTTAAGATCAAATAGTTTCAAGTATAAAAACAACTTTTGAATAATCAGAAAGTGATGTGTGATACAAGTAATTTACTACAGTACAGTAGTTTCATAGGAATGTAGAAAGTAAACAGAGAGAACAGGGTTTTGCTTCTTCGTCCACTTTGCGGCGACTCACTGCAGCAAAAGTCTCTGAAATGCTGTGAGAAAACACACTTATTAGACATCAATTACATCTTTATCATCCTCTCATACTCATTCGCTACTTCTGTAACCTGATATTTGTTCTGCATACATAACTGATTCTTACAGCACTGATCTTAATCTAATTATGGTTTCAGCAGTGTTTCAGACGTGTTTTGGGCGGTCTCACCTTGCCCCATCTGTGCTTTTCCTAGCAATGTTTGCCATGGTGACCATGACGGTGAAAAAGCCCATAATGATGATGCCCATGATGATGATGTCCATGTCCATGGTGATGCCCGTGATGATGACCATGAGGCCAATGTCCATGACCATGGGGATTATGAAAGGGAACAAAACCTCCGGGTGGACACCCTCCATGAGGCCCGGGACCCATCTGCGGGTAGCAGGGTGGCCCTGGTGGTGGAGGTGGGTATGCTGGGTTGTGGCAAGGACCTCCCCAGGCGCCTGGCTGCTGTGGACAGTGAGGGTTCATAGTGATCCTATCCTAAAACACAAGATATCAGAACATACTTGTTAGTCTTTCCATAATATTTAGACACAAAAGAGTTACAGAAGTAGGGACATACATAGATTCATAAAGTGATGAATTACATTATTTAGGTAATTTTGCAAACCTAGAATTCATAATTTTACTCTAGTGATCACTAAAACTAGGAGTACATAAAATAGTACACAGTGAGAGCTGAAACTTCACATTGTTATAATAATAAATATAAATAAATAAATAATAAAAGTCTCTCAGTGCAGTTACTGTTTGACTACGGTTTCACATGACAGATTAAAATGAGGTCAGAGCGAGGTCAGCTTTTTTTAATGGATTTCTTAATGCTACTAAGATTCTGCTCCTCTTAAACCTGTTATTTATTTAAATTACAATTACATTATAAAAAAATACAGTAATTATTTCAGTATCTAGGTAATGGCGTTTCATCACCTGACTGGTTCGGATCCATGATCTCAGATGGCTAACATGGATTTCATCAATTTCATTAATTATAATAAGACCAATAACACTTTTTAATAATATAATTTTTAAAAGACCAGCAATATTTTTTACGGTGCCCAGTTACATGATGATCAAATTTGTTTGGTTTATGGGTTTGTAAATGGGTGTGGGTTTTATATAAACATAAAAGATAATTAGTCAACAAATGTGCTAAATATTTAAAATAAATATGTAATTATTATAATATTCTTTTAATGCTAGGATAACAAAACCCAGAATAATAAAAAAAAATAAATACTATCAAGCCTTACAATGTTTGTTTTAGTTCTAAATATCTTGATTATGAAAACACAGTGAGAAGAACACAGGTTTGTTATCACTAACCAGCAAACGGTGCAGCAACTTCATGCCCTGTAGGACTGTTTTGGACTATGACACTTTCTGTAGGCAAAAATTGGAATGGACCAGATACATAAGTCTAACTACATTGTACAGAGCTTGTTCTCCTTTGTTACCACATGTAAGTAAAAAACAACAATAAAGGCCTTGAAGGTAAAGGTAGTCTGACATTAATTTCAAATTAAAATCAAATAAAAATTTATTGGTATAGCACTTTTTACAACTGATGTTGTGGGAAAGCAGCTTTATAGGGATCTTCCGATCTTTCTAATGAGATTTCATAATTAAAACATCAACATTTAAGTACAGGAGCTATAATGTATGCAGTTTTACAGTACACTGTTTTACAGTACACTGTTTTACAGTGGATTTCAGGTACTATACATGATCCATTAATACAGTGAAATTAAAACCTACATACCTCAAACTGCGTCTCCAAAAATTCAGAAGTGCTCAGCAAACGACTGGTGCCTTTAGAAATACACTGGAGAGTGGATGTCTCTTTATACTGAAAGTCTGGAAAGATGTAACTATACCTGGTGGCCACACCTACTCTGTCTCTACTCCTACCAACAGAGCCACTGTAGGGAGGAAGTAAGACGTATTTGGTTACCTATACCAGTTCAGCATCTAGTGCCCATTTTATGTTCTATGTTCAAACCCTTGGTTAATGACTGACAGTATCAGAAAAGAAACTGGGAAAGTGTCTCACACACTTGCATACAACTAAACTTATCAGCACTGACATACTGACTGTAACTGGACTATGGTTAGTTTATCTAGAACATCTCTTATTCTGGAAATTGTTGAGTCTATGTTGTCATTCATTTTGTTTAAACACACCTCTGTTTCATTGTCAACCTTTCCGTTGATTTTACTCATAGCAGCATGTTTACAATCTCTTGGGTGTGTCCAGATTTCCAATACGCAGGTAGCAGCTGTCACGAGGAAGGGTTGCGTCACAGAGAACAGGTTCACATGATGTTGTTAATTCCTGATAACTTCCTACTGTAACTAAAACACATGTAAAGTGTGAAGTACACTGCAATCGGAAGTACAGAAATGGTGAAATACACTGATTTATGTAACTCATTGTTTTGTAGATTAGAGTTCATGAATTTCGGGTCTAGTTACCGTAAAATTGCTCATTGTTGCACTATTTTACACATCTCAGTAGTAGGTGTAGAATACAATACTATTTAACATTAGAACTTAGAAATATGTATAAATACAGTAAAAAAAAAAAAAAAAACTAAGAAGAAATAGAACAATATGAACAATATTAAATACATATTGTTATTTATGTCATTATAAAAATATGTATTTGAATTTGTATTTTTGTATTTTTTTAAACTACACTTGCTTCACACTCATAGATGTTCCTTTTACTTACTAATAATTGGCGAGTTGAACACACTTTTATTCGCTTGTCCAGAACAGGCAAGAGATTCTTTTTCTCAAGAAATCTCACCTTTAGCACAATATTTCAGAAAGCACTGCCTTACAGTGCCTATAAAATGGTTCCTCTACTCAACTGCGTAATCAGAACCTGCCAATATTGAGGCTGGGTGTTGAGTTTGGGGCCTTCAGCCTTCTGATAGCACTTTATTACTATACTTACACGTTACTTTTGAAGGTTTGTCCTTTACTGACATTATTGATTTGAATGTGAGGTGCCAATCCATTAAAAGGTTTAATCAAGTTAACCACAACAGTATTCTGTGATTGATTCTGATTAATTACAGGTTAAAATGCTAGCTAGAATAATAGTATTTTAGCATAAATAAAGTTTAATCTACTCTACTCTCTGAGCACAACAGTAGCAACACTGTGTTTGCATCACTAAATAATAGTGCTAATACTGTATGTCACTAGGCTCTGTAAAGAAAGGGACCTACGGGAGGAAGTTGGGACCAAACTTGGTAAGATGATTCATTTGTGTAAAAAAAAAAGAAAGATTAATCGTTTGGGTTCATTTGAATACATTAATTACATGGAAATTAACATTCATTTCTATTACAAATGCCTCCTTTTTAACTGTTCCCTTACCAATCAATTCTGTGTCAAATGCATCTTTTTTTTGCAAGGACCTGTACCACACTCATCAACACTATGCATGCATGCCAATTTGTTCTTGTGTTGAAGTGTTGAATTGAATTTTGCAGATTTATAAGTTTGTGAAAAAGTAATACTATTAGGTATACTATTAGACTCCCTTATATCAGTGACTCTGAGTGATCAGCTCCTGACTAGCATTAGTGGTATTTTAACAGAAACTGCCCCCTGAGTAATTCTATTTTTTTTTTACTTTATCTATTTACTTTTTACTTTAATATACTGTATTAAAAATAGATACTTTTAACTTTTCACATTTCCATATTTGATGTTTGACACCCATACTATAACTTAAGTACTTTTTCCACCCCTAGAAGCTGTAGTAACTCACCCTTCTATACTTTTCCCCTACATCAGCCATCAGGGTAGGGCCTGTTTCCTGATCTGCCACATTCTTTTTAAATTTCTCAGCTTCAGTATGTCATTTGCTTTCCAGATGGTAGTTTGACAGGTCTTCACCCTTAAATCCTGCTTATACACAGTATACTGTAGGATTGACAGGTCTGATACAAAGTAGGTGATGTACGTTCACTGGCCACTTTATGCAGAATCTTCTGCCTTGTTGTGCACTTCAGTGATGTACAGTTAGAGACTGTCACCCATTCTTTTGTCGTTGTCATCTTTTAGTCCTTCATCAGATCTCAGATTTCTTCATCAGATCTTAGGTTTCTGACAGCAGAACAACTCTAGGCTCAATTATTTTGCACCACAGCAGAAGTGATTATACCAGTTCTGTGCTACTACACTCCTTTTTGTTTCTATAAAGAACCAGTTTTGTAAAGAAGCTGTAAGTGTGGAGAATCCTTAAATTGTATGACCCTTAGCTTGGTCAAAATCCTTTACATTAACATTTTAAACGTTCTTCACACATGTCTCTTTTGGGTCTTTTTGGAACCAAACATGGTTCTGTATCACTCAAAGAAACCTTTGTAGCACCTTTATTTTTAAGAGTGTGACATATCACTACCAGATCTGTGTCACTGATGTGTTGAGAATGGTCCATTACCCAGATAATAACTGGTCAACAGCTGTCCTAAAAAACAGGGTAGAAGATTGTTGACAAATTGTGAATGACCTATAAGGTAGCTAGAGCTAGTATATCAGTATATTTTGTATATTTATTTGTATATATATATATATATATATATATATATATATATATATATATATATATATATATATATATATATATGCATAACTAATTAGTATAGCTGATAGCTGAGGAAATCAGGACATATTAGGGCAAAAAATAAGTATGTTCAGATTTACATTTGAAAAAAAAAGCTGTGTTGTGTATTGTAACAGGTGTCTCTGTTTTGCTCTTGTGTTTTCTCTTCCGGATCTGTGTTATTAAAATGATGATATTAAAAGGTTTACCAAAGATGCAAGTGTAATACCAAAGATTACACTTGCACCCTGCCTCAACTCTTCCAATCGTTACATGTAAAAAAAAAAAAAAGCACTAGGAACACAAACGCCGTAAAACAAACAGTGTTCGTCAGAAAGCATTGGCTATCAAAGGTTGACCAATTAATGTATCAAACTTTGCTCTCTGTAAATCCAATATTTACCACTTGGAAATGAGATAGCATCCAAAGGATTCACAGCTTGGACACACAGACATGTGCATAGTCCTACATGTTTGATCTACTGCTTATCTTGACGAAAACTGTAGTTGTTAGTGCAAAACACGTATGAACACATACATACAACTTCTTTTATCAGTTTGCATTCAGCCATGCCATGAAAAGATCATGGCCGTTACACCTGGACAAACATACTCACAGAAATCCAGACTTTCAGGTTTGAAAGCATGTGAGGAAGAGTGTCCTCTAGAACTGCACTAGTGCATGTAGCTGATTATTCTGTTCCTCCTTCATAAAATAGAAAACCAGGTCATCCAAACTGATCCTTTCCTTACAGCATCTTCCAGTCAGATCCGTTGCCGACAAAAGCAACAAACGTCTTCTCAGATTCTCGTTCTGACATGTCTCACATTACCTTCTCCCCTGGTCTCTTTAGTTGAGCGTTTAGACTGATTACACTATATGTCCAAATGTTTGTAGACGCCTGCTTCTTCTTTAGAGTTGCTTTTGAAATCAAAGGGTTCACAACCCTTTTTTACCTTTGCTGCAGTAACAACCTCTACTTTACACTAGATTTTGGATATAGTGCACTAGGCTTCTTTAACTTTGCTCTTCTTTAAATTTTTCCCATTGGCGACACTCAGGTCTTCATGTTTGTTTATCCTTTTTAACAAACCCAGTGCAGTCTTTACAGGTGAAACCAGGTTCAGTTATGTCTAAATCTCAAGTTTGAACCGGTTCTTTTATCTTTTAGTTTATTATTCATCAGAAATGTCTTCTCATGTTGTATTTCACTAAATCTAATGACATTAAATTAAAGATATTTTCACAACAAAATGCAAAAATATTGGAGTTCAAGAAGAAACTGACAAGATGTAAATTTAAAAAATATATATAATGTTTATTGGGTTCAATCTACAATGTGCTTTATGATGGAATATACATTATGAACCAGTTGCCCACCACAAAACAAGAGCATTAATAATGGTTAAAAGGGTTGGGTTTAAGAGTTGTATGATCAGTTGATCAGTAGCCTGTATATTAGGTGGGTGCAAAGGTTCTTCATGCATTCCCTAATCAGAGTCGCTGCTGCTTCCAGAATGCTGTGGGAAGAATGAAACTCATTAAACATGGGAAACATACAAATGCCAGTATAGTCACACACCTGCAGGTTGCAGTTACTTTAAAGGCAGGGTTGTGTGTTGTTTGACTATATGCCTGTTCTGTATTCACATTTATATACAAAGTCCTTACCTTTCCCTTTCCATGTTTCTTCCCATGTTTGCCATGACCGTGCCCATGACCATGTCCATGTCCATGCCCATGTCCATGCCCATGACCATGCTTATGACCATGCCCGTGGCAAGCTCCATGACCATGGTCTTGACCATGCCCGTGGCAAGCTCCATGACCATGGTCTTGACCCTGCCACTGGCCAGGCCCACTGCATTGCCCTTGACCACATCCTTGACCTCCTTGCCAAGATCCAGGGCCCATGGGTTGATTGTATGGACCTCCCACTCCACACCCTGGCTGGCCTGGCTGTGGGGGTGGTGGCTGGTATGGCATGTTTCCATAAGGAGCATTTGGATTAGGGTATGGTTGTCCAGGCTGCCCATACGGCCCTGGCTGCTGTGGATAGTTGGGGTTCATACTGGGGGCCCTGAGATTCAAACACACAACATATCCAAGTCATGATTAATATTTTCATTGTAACAATATCAAACACATTATATTTTAAAGGACAGGAAAGAAAACTTTCTTTTGTTTTGTGACAGTAAATTCACAACCTTTTTTTATTCCATATAATAAATAAAATGTATCATATATACAGTATAATTATCATATATGCTGTTCAGATGCTGGGAAGAAATAAACTGAGAGTAATCATAGTCCTGTTAGTTAAGCATGCCAGTTTTAATTAAAAAATCGCAGAACTACATTGTAAAACATTAGTACTAGAGCAGCATTTTTCTCATTGATGATTATCATCAATAGAAAAAGACACACAATTAGTCCATTAATGCCTATAACTTCTAAATGTGCTTTGGTCCACATGTTTTTGCAAAACAATCAAAAGTCCAGATTTCAGTGCAAATAAAAGTATAGGCATTGCATATTATTAAAACAATTAGGATGACTACTGTTAGGTGATAGTTCAAGCTGTAACAACACAACACTTTTTCACAACAGTTTTTTCTGTAAACATTTTTGCTGAGTCCTGTGTCTGATTGACCGGGATAATCCAGCTGACTCAAGAACTACAGGACAAAAAAAAGTTACACAGGAAGTAAAGAAAAGAATGACGAGCACTACTTCAGAAAACGGTTGCACTTTAAGACTTGTAACAGTGCATACTCAACAAAAGATGCTGTCAGACACTGTTTAAAACAGAACTGTAAACACAGGTAAAAACAGACCGGTTTATGATAAAATAGTCAATATAGAACACACTTACTTGCTGACTGCAACCTCTCTGAAATTCTAGATGTGTAAATGAAGAGGATCCAGTAAACACCAGGCAGTTCCTGCAGGCTGTGTGTCTTTTCAACCAGTGGTGGAGTGTGTCACGTATGGGTGACGCCTCATATGCTCTACTCTGTGCTACCAATTGAAGCACTGTGTGTGGGTGTAGCACAGTTTAAAGAGCCAGGGAACATTTAAGAGGTATATTTTTCTTTCATGTCTTCAATGCATATTTTATAATAACAGGAACTGTTTAGACTGAGACCAGATACTTGAGTCATATTTGGGGAAATATATTTATTAAACTATTAAAAATTTATTTATTTATTTATTTATTTATTTTTTTGATAAAACACACAGTGGTAGTACTATCTTTACTGATCATAACAAAATTATACCACACTATTATTTGTAAGCGGTAACAGGTTTCGGTTGTGTGTCAGTCTTTTTAAACTGTAAAACAAACAGTGTTCATCAAAAAGCATATCAAAGGTTGACTGAGTAAAGTGTTAAACTTTGCTCTCTGTAAATCCAATATTTACCACTTGGAAACTGGAGACAGTGACCAAAGGATTAACAGCTTTGAAACACATACAAACACACAGAGTGCTACACTTTCAAGCACTTAAATCTTGAAATCTTACTTAAACCACTTTAATCCTAAGCCTAAACCTTCCCTTAACCATTACCTTTATCTAATGCTTAACTCTGACTAAAATGTGGCTGGAAGACTAGAAAACATGTACGTACACACACAACCACACATACACACACAGGGGCGTTCCCTGGATTTTCTCTTTAAAAGCTTGCATTCAATCAGGCCAAAAAAAAAGGGATCATCAGGGTCAACTGTTACACCTAAAGAACCAAGCCCATATAAAACCAGACATTCCGGTCTGCAAGCATGCGAGGGAGAGCACTGCATTGACAGTACATACATGCAGCAATGATGATCGCAACCTACGTCAACCCTTTAGTCAAATCTGCTGCGCACAAAAGCTACAAACATGAATTAGATTAGACCTTCTACACCAGTACATTTAGCTGAGTTTAAGTATAAGCTGGATTCATAGGAAGAGAGGAATAGGTTTAATGTTTAAGAATGTAGAAGATGAGAAAATGATGAAATCTCTTTAGTGAATATCTCTCCAAATTTTATTCATCACACAAACAACACACTGCAAAAGAATATACACTATATGTCCAAATATCTGTGGTATAAAGCCCCCAGCATTGAGTTGTGGAGCAGTAGAACTGTGTTCTCTGGTATGATGGTGCTCCGTCCATTAATTTAATATAGATGAGGTGGAATGGTTATAATACAAAATTATGACTTCACTCTTGTCGCTGAATGCAGTCCCTGGAAACTAGAGACAGTAGCTCCAACCAAACTGAATTTTTTTTCCCTCAAATTTGAAATTCGGAACAATGAACTAGCAGGTGTCGCAATACTTTTTCTAAGTGTATCTTAGCAAGTGAAATCCTAAAAGTCTAAATATCTGATATGTCGCATTTTACATTGTTGTATGAATATTATACAATTCAATTATAAAATTATTCAACTTATTTTTATTTGATCAGTGTCATTTCAAGAATTTCTCAAAATTCTTGAATTAAGCAAAATCTACCAATAGAATAAGATGCTTAAAAAAGCAGAGTAAAAATAAGTTAATATAATCTTATAATTGATAAATCTCTATAATTGGTTTTTTATTATATATTTATATTATTTATGAAGGATTTCACTTGCTAAGATATATAACATTTGTTCTGCAGTGTATATATAAAGATCATCAATTTGATGTTTCTTAGGAATTCGGTTCCACCCTATATGACATAGGTTTTCAAGCAGAGAAGAAGTCAGTAACTGTAGACTGAGATGGATATCAAAACTCTCTATATACACAATTTTATTAATTAACATTCAAATTTACACTTAAGTGACAGATAAGTAGAACATCTTTAAAGAAGAAATTAGACAGGTAAATCTAAATTTCACAAAGCAGCAGATCAGCAGTGTGTATGACTGTGAAATTCACATCATGTAGTAAAGCGTAAGGCAGGTGGTTGGACACCAGTCCAAAGTCCTCACAGATGAGGAGATCTCTCAACATCTCACAGTTTCACCTTCCCAGCAAGAGGGCTGGAGGGGTAGAGGCGTGAGAATCGGCCCAGGGTCCAAATAGGAAACACATTTCTGTAGGACGTGTAGCTGATGGCACAGCTCTTGTTAAAAACACCAGAGATGTTCTCCTGCAAAGGTGGAGAGAAATCAGTTTGACATTTTCCATTCCAGTGAACTGCAGATGGAAAAACATCAAGAGTCCCAGAAAAGAAAACTCACTTGTGGCCAGTCTCCATTAGGAAGTTGCTTGTCAATCAAAACCTGTATTCCACGCTCAATCACGTCCAGGTCGGGATACCTACAGTAAAAAGAACCATCAAAAAGATATAAAAGACAATGTTTCTCATGCTTCCTTCAAACTGTTAATGAGTTATTGTGATTGCTACAAATCAATGAACCATAAATTAATTGGTTTAATAGCTTAGCTGAATCTGCTTATCTGTACTGTAAAAGTGGCACATATAAGTCAAGGCGACTTCTGCTGACTGCAGGCCACAGATCACCTGGCAGCCATCAGGCCCAGAAGAGCCCAGCAGGTGTTGTGGATCTGTGAGTTTTTGCTCTGTACGTAGCACCGCTGTTCACATGACTCAAAGTCCTCTCCCCAGCCTCCGTCCTCCATCTGCTTAGAAAGCAGGAAGTCACAGGCACGCCTCACCTCAGCACACACCAGCCTGTGACAATTAAAAGAGTTAGGGCCATTTTAACTGACTCAGTGAATTCCTCATTATATTTTTTCATGACTGTAAAGAAAGTCATTCAGCAGAGTTGTTCAGACTGAAGGTCTTAGGAAACTCTCAAGAACTCTTCTCAGTAGTGGTAAAAGGAACCAGTGGTCTATAAAATTTAATACATCTAAAAACTTCCTCACAAAAAGTTATTACATAACATGGTTCACATGGTTCCAAATGTGTTAGCTGATGTCTCAGACACTGTTTTACAGTAGTAATAAGTGAAGAGTTTGATCTGGAATTTATAATTTCATACATTTATAGCATAAAAAGGCTTACAGTACCTGAAGAAAACTTCCTACCCCCACATTTACCAGTATTTAACATCATCAATGTTTCTTATAAAACTCTACTACTTTGTGACTACTTGGTGGGGACCACCAATCACATTTCAGTGATTGAGTAATGTCACAATTTTAAAAAATCAGTGAAATGTTTAAGGCAGCATTTTGAGAGAATTGAGAATTGATATTTCTTGCTCATTGATATTTCTTGCTACAGGCAGGAAGTGTAATTCACACTTTGAGCCATCCCTAAAGGACACACTTTTTATGTGCTTTTATGGATAAGATAAAAGATAAAGAACCATCACTGAAAGAGAAATAATCAGGCGGTAGAGTAATTACAGGTATTTACACAAATATAATCTGGGTTACACTGTGTTCTAGCGAAGGTTGTTCCACCCACTTCACCAAAGTTACATAGTGTCGTTTCTGGCACACTGTGCTCGGAGTAGCAACGAAAAAGACAATATTCTCCCTATTACAAGCAAGTGGAGCATCAACATGATTTTGAAGCTGCTATTTCAAGGTAGAAATTTACTAAATGTTGCTTTACGTAAGTGAGCATTTAGCAAACAGTGTAGTTGGGGAAAACCTGGTATTTACATTTTAATTAACAAAAAGTGTGAAATCCTGAAAGGCAAAGGCAGACTGTCTTTATAGAGAGTGAAGACACATTTTCGGATGTTTTATAACATACCCATCATAGCCATCCCGAAAGGTATGACTCATACATGCAAATGCCTCCAGGCCAAACCAGACTCCATATGTAAAGCACACTCCCCACGAGCTGTAAAGGTTACAAATGCAAAACCAATATCATGAAGTAGTGTCTTGTGTTTAGTAAAACAGACAATAGTATAGAAATGAATGACAGAATCCAACTATTTGAAAGCAGTTAAGTATCTGAACTAAATTTTAGTTTCTGAGGCCTACCCTTCCCATGAGCCATCAGCCCTTTGCATCCTTCTGCAGTAGTCGAGCCCCTGCTGAAGTGTGCTCCTATGAAGGCATTAAACAGATTAACTCATGCTTTACTTTCAGGTTCCTAACATGTTTGGTTACTTAGCGCTTGAACGGTACCTGATTTCCTGCGTTCTGTGCTCAGGATAAGCATGGTGGAAGTGCTGCAGAGCTTGCATCACAGCTGAAGTGCACTCCACATAAGTGTAGTCAATCATAATATCCCCTGTTTCAGGACACAGAGAAAGAAAATGCTGACAAATAAAATCAAGGACATCCTGCAAATGTAATGATGAATTCCCCAAAAATGCACAGAAAGGCACTATCATATGCACTGAATTGTCTGTTAATTGGCACAAACAAGCTATTATACATTAGGTACATAGAGGGGTGAGCTATATGATCTCATGAGACTTATAATGCAAAATACAGCTTTGATACATTGAGAAGTTGGAGCAGACACCATGCATCAGCAGAACAGCGTTACTGTATTGAATCGTAAAATATCATAAAAGGTTATGAGTAATTATTTTTGACATGCAATTTAACCCATAACCTTTAACCCATCCGTGCAGTGAACACACTAGTGAAACACACACAGTGCCTGTGTGCACACGTGCCTGGAGCAGTGGGCAGCCATTGCTGCGGTGCCCGGGGAGCAGAGAGGGTGAAGGGTCCAACAGTGGCAGCTTGCTAAGCCTGGGTGTTGAACCCACAACCCTGTCATCAATAGCTTGGAGCATTAATTGCTGATACACCACTGCCCTAAGACATTACGGTACGCTCTCATGAACTACCAGCATTGTTGTTTTAAACTTAGTATAACCCATTCTTTCCCTCTCTATTCTGTCCCTCACTGTAAATGGACCATCACAGAACTGCTGATGATCACATACTGTATGTGTGTCAGGTGCAGCACTTGGGAGCTTAGTGTTTTTACAATGCATTAAATTGGGGCCGACCAGAAGAGATCCTCTTACCAAACACCTCTGAGGGATTGAGCAGCTCCAGAAGCTTTCCTCCACGTTTTGTCTCATAAGTGGCAAAACCACCATCAGCATTTCTCATACTGAGAAGCTAAGAGAGAGAGAGATAGTTGAACAGTGCAATAGAGGACTCTGCCTATTAAAGCAGGAGTTCTCTGTCCTACACAGTTTTGTGCTTTCTCTGCTCCAACACACATTAACAAGCTCCTAATAATTTGAATCACATGTGTTGGGGCAAAAAAAAATGCAAAAAAAACTTTAGGACACCCCTGTTATAAAATATTTGTGATATTGAGGAGTCAGCTTTCGGTCATTATTATTATTATTCACTTCTGAACTAAATTCTGAACTAAACTAAATATGTGGAACAGTTGAAGAATTATTAATAGATTTTTTACATGGAAGAGGAATAGCGTGAACCTCAAACACTGTTGTGTCTTCCTTCAAATAAAAAAAACAAACGATATAACCACAACAGGGCTGGAAAACCACCCAAATCCAAACTCCCAAAACTGCTTTGATACAGTCTTGACTCATTATATTTACACCTCCAAAATTTACATACGCCCAGCCCACTAGTGAAACCTCGAAATGGTCAAATGTGAAAAAGACTAGAAGGCTAGTTATGGGAACTAATAAAAGCAGAGCTTATTATTTTGTTCTTATGCATGAGACATGAAGGTCTCACTGTAAGGCAATATAACAGGGTTGTAAATAGGCTCTTATAATCATATATGGACCTTTTTTCGGCCCAACCAAATTCGCTTACTATTTATACATCAAATATCATCTTAAAAATTACTACTACATTTATCTAGAATCCTAAGATGTTTACAGTCAAATATAATATATACTATTTTAATTAAATTAACTTAACAACATTTTAACAACAACAATTAACAACATGCTGATGATTAATTCTACTGTCATTATAATGTTTATTATTTTGACATCTGTACCACATTGACTGCATCAAAGAGTCTCTCTGGAGGGATGTGATCTGTGATGAAGCCGCATCGCTCCTGTAGCAACATCACTGATTTGAGCCCCTCTGCTGTGCAGTCAGCCACGATCCAGCCACAGTCTCGCGTGCTGAAAGGAAAACCTCCCTGATTTACACAAAACAAACACATACAGGATTAACTAGATGTTGCACTAGAGCTACATATGTATAGTTGGACAGTAGTGTAAATGGACAGTACCTTGTTCATCTGCCTGTAATATTTTTCATACTCTGGAGGGTTCTCTTTAATCTGAAATACAAACCTGATCAGTTTCTAAATTCTCAGAAACATCAAGAACACAATTGCATGACACAGTGATCCAGGATTTATTATTGCTGGTATTGTGAATTTCACTACTGTACTATGGTGGGTTATGAACCCTGTATCATGCTTTGTTTATTATGTTTATGTTCTTACCTGGGTTATATTAAAGAACTGGTGGGCCTTTATTAAGCACTCTGTAAACCTGGGGTTGTCCTGGGCACCTGCCTGCACGACCAAACAAACTGTTTCACAAACAGTAAGGCCTGCAGCATAGTGCCATGTATCTGATTGCATGGTTTACTACTGGATGATCCAGCACTAATGTTGATATTGTTGCTGTCATGCAAAAAACTTGGTTTTCCAAAATGGTAATTTTACAGAAGAAGAAAAAACCTCCATGTAACTTTCCACAGAAGTCAGTATAAAAAAGTTGTATTATTTTTATTAGTCATTTTGGAGCCTTTCTATTGGTCTATTCATTTAAAAAGCTGACACAATGTAAATAATGACTGTCAGATTAAAATTTTGTGAAAAACAATAAAAATGGAGATACAATGTTTTCAATGTTGATAAATCATAGGTACAGTAAAGCCACTCTACTAAAGCAGAAAATACAAAAAAAAGCATAAAAAATAATCACAAGGTCAGTCATGTCCTAAATACCTCAAGAAATGCTTGTGCTGCAAAGGCCGTGTCCCATAGCTGAGATCCGTTGGTTCCCTTGTGAAAAAAAAACACAGAGCAAAACACAATTGAATCTGCTCATAGAGTATACCTGTATGAACTATATGGTTGTTTATATGAAAATTTCATGTTACTGAGCAGAAACCAACCTGCATTTTCATGCCATCTAGACCTAACCTGGGAGAAATATAGAAAAATATAAATTCCATTATTTCTTACATGTTTTATTATTTCAGAAAAAGATTTTTAAAAATCATTTAAAAAATCATCACAAGTAGCTTAAGATGATCAATGTCCGGCCGGTCACTCACCAGAGGTAGTCTGAGATCCTGGCAACATGCTCCTGGAAAGCTGCTGATTTGGGTCCATCAACATGCCAGCGCACCAACATATTAATGGTCTTTGATATCTGAGGACGTATCAATGTATGAAAATAAGGCTTTCATGCTGTGTGAACAGAGTTTCTTTATCCAACTGAACAAACTACAATTTGTAGAACACACAAAATATGCATCAAACACACTAAGACAGCCCTAATGAGGAATTCAGGTACTTTAAGGTCTAAACACACAGTTTGTATAATCACAATAGAAAAGCAAAGCAATATAATGGACACTAGAGCAGTCTCACATGAGCTTAAGGTCACTATGCCCAATGCCAAAGGAGTACAACACCCTCCCCCAAGCATTGGGCTGCAGAGTAGTACAACTGTGTTCTCTGAAGTGATTCAATAATTGTGGTGCTAAGTGATTCAGTCCCATTCAATACTTGTGAGATGAGCTGGGAGTGACGTCTGTGAACCAAGACTGATCATCCAACACCAGTGCCCAACCCCTGACCCTTACTAATGCTCTTGTGGTTGAATAATTATAAGCGAATTACACATGACACTTAAAAAGCTTTTTTAGGAAGCCAAAGATGTTAACAATGGTTACAGAGCATCGAAAACAAAACTCAAAAAGTACAGAAATGGGAAGTATTAGGGGCAGAATATGGGGAAGGCCTAATGGAGAAGTAGCTATATATGTTTAAGGCTAGATTTTAGTTTGGAGTGTCATTTATCCAAAGGGATAATTATCATTACATACAGAACTGGGCAGAGGCTTTAGGCACCTAAATACATGATTTAAAACCATTTATCTTAACAATAAGAGTGTTTGTGCTGGTAAAAACTCAAAGAGTGAAAGATCACATTGGAGCAGAAGCAGGTAAACACAAACACAGTATAAAGTAACAAGAATTTCTCATTTTAAAGAAAGTAGTTGATATTTTGTGAGCTAGTATGAAGATCAAAGCTTGGTCTTTACAGAAAATCATGTCTCCATTTTCTTTAATGACGGACACAGTGATGTAAAACCACTAATTTTTGTATAACTGTTATTTGTATGAATTCTCATATTAGTGTTTTACTGAGTGAATATGCTTTTGTTGTTGAATGCAATCAAATCCTCACAACAATGTTCTAAAATCTAGTAGAAAGCCTTCCCCGGACAGTAGAGACAGTTAACTCCAATAAAAGCAGGATCAACTCTTTTTATAAACCCTTGATTTTGGAAGTAACTATAAATGAGCAGGTGTCCCAATACTTCTGTCCATAAAGTGTATCTACAGTTATAACCTACCGGGCCGATACTGATGCACTTCGTAAAGCGATCATCTGCTTTAATGTGATCGTACAGCTCTTTGACTGCTCTCTCTCTCAGCGCAGTGCTGTGGTGAGCCTCATATACGTTCATGATCACTGTGAAAATACAGTGTTTAACACAATTCACTGAGCACAGAAAAAGCAAGATTATGATAAAGTTAAAAAAAAAAACATAAAAAAAGGATTACAGTAAAGATAAGAACATGCTTACAGTAGGCAACAGTGAGCAGGGTGCTGTGGGGGGTGTAAATGTCACAGGCTGCTACATTGTTCCTTTGAGCTGGCCAGTTAATAGTTGCATAGTCCTGGACATACAGCTCCTATAAAAAAAAAAAGTCAGTGGTACATTGTTACACAGGGTGTAATTTTTTTTAACCCATTAACACAGCGAGGCTTATAACCACTAAGGTGTATTATTCAGTAACTACAGGGACCTCTGTACAAACTGGTGGGGTTGTTTGTAATAACACTTTCGGCTCACTGGCGGTCGATTGCCTTTTTAAGCGGTTAAATCATTTCCACACCACAAAACTGTAACACGTGTTCTGTGCAGCAGAATCTAGTGCAATGGGGTTTGAAGAGGTGGAGTGTGATGTTGTGGGGTGTAATGCGGTAGTATGTGATGCAATGGCATGTGATACAGTACAGCATAATGCGAAGGAGTGTGGCAGGTGATGCGGTCTTGTGGGGTGTGATGCACTGACATGTGATGTGGTGGGATGTGATGTGAGGTGTGAAGTGATGGTGAGTGATGCAGTAAAGGGTGGTGCAGTGGGTGAAGCACAGTCATTAATTCCTTTTACACTGACATGAATTTAATTTGAAGTTTAACTTGATCAAAAAGATCAAACTTGCTGCAACTTGACTAATTAACTAATAGACAAACAGAAAAAGGTAGAAATTTCCAGGCCGTTTTTTTTATTTTGTAAATCGCTGCTGTACAATGAAAAACATGCATCTCCAATTTTGTCCGTTTTTATTTTTTTCTAAATGACTTGGAATAATCTCTTATTTTACATTGACTTCCTTTCAAAGTTATTAACATTTGTTGCCTTTTCCTCTGAAGTCAACATTTTGGAGATTTGATTTTCATTGGACAGCGACGAAATGTAATACATAGTATTCATAAATACTCAGTATTCATTATTAAAATAAAATTTGAGTAAAGTATAAATCTGACAAGAGCAATAAGGTACAATCCCTGAAATATGTAATTAATAATTATGAGTAACTGTGACATCTCCACAGAGCACAAATGTGAATGTGACTTACTTTCGTTTTCAACGTGTGTTGAACTGTTCTTAGGCTACATTCCCATTACAAGCCTCAGTAATCAATTCAAATTTTTGCTCAGATCGGATTTGGCTATATTGACGCTTTACACTGATAAGTGTAATTGACCATGTGCGCATGCGTGCTGTTTTAGGGACCAGATTACTGACAGGACCAGCACAGATTCTTTGGCTAGTATAAGGTTCCCTCTACTGGTGAGTGTGTGTAATTGCACCTGTCTCAGGCTAAGCACAAGTGGGTCCTCTTTGGCGGTCAGTCTAACAGCATAGCAGTAGCTCATGGGAAGGTAAACTTGTCTGCAGTGGCACCACAGTGTGGACGGGTGTGCCGGCATCCAAGCAGGAAACAGCCTGGATCAATTTCAGTACAACAGAGTGTTTAATAAAATGCACGCTAGTGACCACTCTATCATCATGGGTGATGAATAATAGACAATCTTTAAATGTGTGTGTGTGTATGTGTATGTGTATGTGTGTACCACATCTCTGGAAACAAGGTGTTCATTCCTTCCCAGCTGTACACATTTAGGATGGCCAGCCAGAATTTTCCCCAGGATGGTATACCTATAGCACCCCCTGTGAAAAGAACCAGGATTTATACATGTAGGGCATTTTTACATCTTAGCTTTTGAAAAACAGTCACTGCACACTGTACATCATATACACTCATTGAGCACTTGATTAGAATCATCTTTACAAAATTGCATTCTTAAATGAAATATGATATATAATACACCCTAATTAGGGGCAGTGGTGGCTCAGCGGTTAGAGCGCCAGGCTATCGATAACAGGGTTGTGGTTTCGATACCAGGGCTCGGCAAGCTGCCACTGTTGGGCCCTTGAGCAAGGTCCTTTACCCTCTCTGCTCCCCGGGCGCTGGAGTTGGCTGCCCACCGCTCTGGGTGTGTGTGTACTCACTGCCCCTAACACATGTGTGTGTGTGAGTGTGTGATCACTACCAGATGGGTTAAATGCGGAGGACACATTTCGCTGTACAGTGTACAGTGACAAATACGTGCACCTTTACCTTTAACTTTAATTACTTATATACCTAAAAAGTCATGTATTGTCAAATTATCTGTTTGGAAACTTAAAATATGGACATTATAGGTAGAGATGCACAGATACCACTTTTTCCTTTCTTATACCGATACTAGAAGTATCTTCTGCTACAGAGTCCAGATATCAATACCAACTCTAGATAGTTCTCAATAAATTTTCTTGATAGATGGCTATCAATCCTGATATTTATAGTGTTCCACTTTTTATAGGTTGTACTTTTTTATTTCTCATCCCAAATCGGATATAATAAGCTTGAAAAAGCAGCATTCACTGGTTGAGTAACTGAACATTTGAAAAGTTTCAGAACTATGACAAAATAAAAAGTGCTTCTGCAGCAATTTCACATTCATCTACACGTCTCTATGTAAAAAAGTACTAAACTTTAATGTGTGGCTTTTAAATAAGCTGCTGAAACTCAACTTTTGGTTTCAGAACTAAAAAAATACCATGTCTGTTTACTGGTAATAACTATTTATGACTGGCTTAGTATTACTGGTTATTTAAATGTTTGGTTTCATAAAAAAGTATGCAAACAAAACATATTCTATGTTTTCAAATAAGTAGGGCTTCAGTAAGCTTCATGGTATCGGTGCTCTCTATTGCCGATATTGATACTGTGTGTAAGTGCCAGTATCGCCGCCGATACCGATACTGCTAATTGTTAGCCACTAACAGTACCACTAATTATACAGCTCTGTTTATCATTTTGGACAAAAAAAAAACTCTTGACAGATTCATGAACATTACTTAACTACAGTACATTAGAATAAATTTATAGGCGTATCTGCAACAAAATAAAAAACACTGCTTCCAAGCTTTTGAGTAGCAGTGAATGAGTAAAGGACAGACCTTTGCTGTGTAAGTTGTTTCTTGCTCGCACCATATCAGGGTCATCAGGCCCAACTCCCAGGATTCTCAGCGTAGTGTAACTGAGGGCTGTGCCAAATACAGTAGACTTGTCTTCAATGTGCCTGGAATAGGAAACATTAATCAGCAGCACATTTTGAGAGCACACATTATAGTTTTGTCATTTCTCAAAGTGGATGCTGATTATGCATGTTTATGTAGGCACAGTTGAATGCCTGCGTCAGCAATGGGTGCATCTTAAACTACCTGAATTCACCAATTAGAAGGGGTGTCTGGATACTTTTGGACCTTACATATATTTTATTGACCTGGAAAGATTAGAAGCTACCGTACATAATGGAATCAAACTTACAAACCCCATCCTCCATCTGGCAGCTGCACAGAGCGCAGATACCTCACCATCTCCTTCTTCCAGGCCTCCGGCAGAGAGATCTCTGCCACGTGGCAGGTTATGAGGAGACCTGACGAACACAACAAAACATATACATTCCCTTACATGGATAGATGTTCCAAACAATGAAGATACTGATGATGTGCATTTCTCTGAGATATTTAATAATTTTGTATGACTTTGTACCTGGAAGCAAGAAAAGCGGTCCACCATAGTCTCCAGCCCAGTGACCGTCCTCAGCCTGGAGCTGCTTGTAAAACTCCATGCCCTTTAAAGCAGCTTCACTGGCCGTGTGTGCAGCAGGGGATCCTGGTACAAGCTCACTCTGAAGGCACAGGACCAAACATTAAATCTCTAATTTAAAAATTAAAAAGTTAATTTTAAGTTAAATTTGAATGGTATTCTATGGTATAAAACTAGATGATAATGACACCATTTCAAAGTGTAAACATTTCAATAGCCATGTAGGACCCTGCTACTAGATCGCCCCTGTCCTTCCAGGGACCACTCCTTGCAGGAACTCCCCACAAGACCTGTTTTGAAGATGTTCTAACCCAGTTATCTAGCCATCACAATTTGGCCCTTAAAGTCTCTCAGATTCTTATTCTTGTCTGTTTTTACTGCTTTAAACACCTTCATCACCTTCAAGGACTGACTGTTTACTTGCTGCCTAACATATCCCACCCCTTGACAGAGTCCATTGTAACCAGAAAACCCATGTTATTCACTTCTCCAGTCTGTGAATTATTATTATTATTATTATTACTATTCATACAAACTGTAATTGATGTGGAGTGTAACAAAACCTGGTACCTGGTTTATGTGCTATTCATTTATGAGTATTTTCATAAAGATAATTGTGTTCATTGATATCACAACATCACAAACTATTATCCTGTCCCATCATTATTTTACACAATAACACAGTAAACTACACAGTAAATTTAATGAACTCTGTCTTGTCTTCTTTTAGGAACATTTACAGTGGTCACTGATTACCGTGTCCAGACCCAAAGAGTGAGCCTCCAGTAGGGTCTGCTTCTTCTCATCCGTGTCCTCATCCTCCAGAAACCTCCAGGTTTGCCTGCCCTCCTCATTCCGAAGTCTCCAGCGGGTCAGCTCTGTTGCTGGATCTGTTTTATAGGGCCCCCCCCTTCTCCGCAGACTCCTGGGTGAAACATGCACAATGTACTGATAATACAGTAGATCAGGTGTACAACACACTAAATAATAAAACAGATAATGTCACTAATGCAGTAATAGTACAGGTACTGTCATTTAAATAATGTATGTGATTTGTCATGATAAAGTACACATTAAAATATTGGGTACTTTAGAATAAACTGTGAACTTCACTGAAAACACAATGAATTTAATACAAAGTCAAATTATTGCTGAAATGCTAAAGCATCAACTTTTTACTCACTTTATAATCTTCAATCACACCTATTAAAGGAACTGAAGGATAGTAACTACTTACGTGCCTTCTGTCATCTTCACACTTCTGTGATTGAACCTCTACACCTTTGGTTAAATTTCGTCCAACAGCATGTTCCTCCCCTCTGCCCAATGCGAGGTTGTGGTTGATGTAGTTTTTCAGAGATTTATGACTATTATAAACTAGCGGCGCCAAAGTCTCCCAACACTACATTTCCCAGCTCCCTCCGGGATGCCTTCCGAGCGAGCTTCTGCATGGAGAGATATGACCAGAGGAGCGGAGAGCCAATCAAAAAGAGGGGGCGGGGAAGTGGGCGTGGTCAACATGAATAAGCTCACATCAGAAAACTGCGTCTACTACGTACATAGGGACTACTCACCTTTACGTGTTGATGGAAAGGGAGCATTTTTACTCACTAAATGTAAAAATAAATAAATAAATAAATATAAAAATAATAATCAAGGATATATAGACCAAGTTGATGAAAATATATATGTAAAAAAAATGTTTTAAAAAGTTTAAATAATAATAATAATAATAATAATAATAATAATAATAAAATGGCTCAATCCAACACAGAGCAACTATTAATCAAATATCTAGAAAAACAGAGCAGCTCAGTCTTGATTACCATGAATTCCAACAGGCCTTTTGGAGTTAAATAATTTCAAAAAGTCTAAAACATTTGCATGACTAACACAGTGTAATGTGTAAACACTAAGAGTTGGTCTAAGAATGGTTTATCAGTTCCAGTGTTTTTTTTCTAGGCATTATGAAAGCCATCCAGCAATCTGTAAAGTGTAACAAACCGATGCAGTGCAGTAACAGTCTGTTCCAACACTACTTTCATAAAGTCAAAGGGTTTGTACATTGCATTCATTTACTCTTCACCTTTGAACCATTTAAGATCAGTTGACTTTTTCAGCTATTATATATAAATTCTATATAATGAATAATCAAGTCTTCTACTTCCTCCTCTTCCATTTGTCACTAACAGTTTTGTTCTCAATCTCTCTGAGTTCAATTTTATTAATGCAGATAGACAGACTACATATAAAAACAACATTGCTTTATTGGTTTCTTGAAAATATACATTTTAGGGATCCTCACATTCCAAAAATACATTTTACAGTTACATTGTTGAACTTCCCATAATAACGGATTCTACACAGAAATGCACACATTAACAAAACAGTCAAAGTGATCCAAAAGGTCCTAAAACTGTAATCTTGGCATCACAAATACACTCCTACCATGCACATTACATAATAAAAATATTTAAAGCTACTTAATTAGAAAACAATCCTTTCAGAACCGCTCAGTTTGAACTGCCACAAAACGCTGAAGTAATACATAAAAAAACAATAATAAAAACTTTCACTCAATCCAGCACAGACCTATTAACCAAACATCCAGAAGCAGTTCAGTCTTCTATGATTTCCAACAGGCCTTTTAGTTTCAGACTGCACGCAAGCTCCTCTTCACGGTTTGCTTTTATGAGCCTATCAAGCTCCTCCAGCTGCTGTGTAAGCGATGCAGGTGCCACTTTTCTACAACTGGAAGGAACTTTCTCAGCAAGGTCACCTGTTTCAATGTCCTACAAAAGTATACAGGGAAATTAAATGTAAGTAAGAATTATTAATTATAAATAATAAATACCATAATTTAACACCATCAGAAAAAAGTCTGCATAAGGAAAGTTCCCCATGTTTTAATGCAGCAGTTTAAAGCAGTCACACTGCCAGGATTGTTGGCTAATCTTACTGGCACAGAAAAGCTTGTTACATGTATAAAGTTTATGTACGTAAGCCATCCTCTTGTATTTACACAACTGATTGTGCACTGTAGGTCTGGATTCAATTACATTTGCTTTTTTGCTTTAAACTACCTCCCTGCTAAAGGACAATTATGTGAGAATGGGCATTTCTTGCTCCTGGGCTCCCCCTACAGTTGGGAGGTGGAATTTGAAGCTTGATTTAAGTCACCCTTTAAGAAGGAAATGCTTGCGCACATTTTTAAACAAAGTGGGAGATACAGAACAGTCACTGGAAAAATGTGGACAAGGGAGGTGGATATAAAATTACAAAATGTTACACACACACACACACACACACACACACACACACACACACACAAAACATAGACACTTTTCTCCTGTAAGTGGAATATCACGATACCTGTGTGAGGCAAGCAGTGGGAGCGCTGGAACGTCGGGAGGGTGTCAGAATCTCAGGCACACACAGCAGCGTGGACGGCATGAAGAGAGGCATAGAGACAGAGCCCAGAGGATCCACTTCCAACCACCGCTGCAGCTGCTCCTCAAATCTAAACACACATCAGAAACTTCAGGATGTTTATCCAGAAGGCAGAGAGCATCTGTCTCCTACCATAACAAATGCATGGCTCAAATAAACTGCTTTTGGATCCCAATTTTTAAAAGTCATTTTATAAAAAAATAATAATAATGTAATCATGTAATTTAGCTATTAAAACATTCTGAATCTAGTTTTAAATAATGTGTTTAACTAACCTCTGGCTTTGAGCCCTCTCCTGCTGAATGCTAGAGAGAAGGTTGTGGGGCAGCAGCTCCTCAGGGGTGAGGGTGTGTGTGATATCCAGCACAGAGGGGCTCTCCTCTGGCTCTGCCTGACTCTGAAACAGCCTCTGACGGGGAAAGCGTGCTGCTGGGGACGTAGCCACTCTGGAACTTTCTTTTGAACTGTAAGAAAAACAGAATATTCATATACACAAAATATACAAAGCTAACTGTACAGTGTATAACATTCTTTATTCTTCTTCAGAGGTTGATAGCAGTCTGATGGTGAACTGGATGGACTGAGATGGAAAAGAAGCAAAAAATAGTTAACAAGTAGAAAATGCCAGGCTGGATACATGGAGGTAAACTAAGTAGTACTCTATCAGTTTCGGAATCCTCCTGCCCCATTCTTTAACCAGGCTACTTCGTACCACACACTAAACTGATTGCTGTAAGAGTATGTTAAATCTTAAGTCTTAGGAAATCTTAATATAAACACTAATAATTTAATGGGAATGGTCTAATATCTTCTGAAATATTCATAATTATGTTCTTTTTGTTGTTTTGCTAATGTAGGTCATTTGTAGCATAGCTTTTTACACCTCTATTGAATTTTATCATAAACTAAGGCATTTTTCAATTTTCCTTATGCGGTTAAATGCAAGCAGAGGACACAGAGCAAAACGGAGGAAAGAAGAGGCGGGGGAAAAAAAAAAAAAAAAAAAAAAAAAAAACACCTCAAACTCAGCATCTAAAAAAATAAATATATAAATCTTCACTGAGAAACGTGGAGAGGAAAGTCATAATTGTCCTTGTGTAGATACTAACATTGCCTTTCTGAACAAGTTAAATTAGACAGCAATTCTAGTAATAAACTACTGGAATTGGCCATTTTAGAGGTTTAACATCTAAATTCTTACAGTATAAGACAAGTTTAAGGCAAATTAAAATATTTAAGAAAACCAATTGTTTAAAAAAATAAATAAATAAATAATAATAAAAAAAAGTAAAGAATGTTAATTGTCTTAAATTCTTACCCATTTGAGTTCTGCTGTTTTTCCTTATGAGTACGTTTCACAGCTGTTACCCAACTCTCTGGAGGCACAAATTCCATAAGCTGTTTTTTGAGACAGTACACCAGAATCTCCCCATTGTCAGTGAAAGCATCTAAAACAGAAACAGGAAGTGAAGTTAAAATAGGATCAGTTATCACATGTATATGATATATACATGTATATATTTTTACAATTTGTCCCTGGCTAAAGCAAGCCTACTCACAATGTCATGTTAATTTCTATTTGTATTCTTAAATCCCACACCTCACCTTTTGATACTGGGCTCTCTAGTAAACACCAGTCTTTCAACCGATGCTCTATGCAGAGGAATAAGATGTCATCCCAAGGTATGTGGCTAAAGGAAGGCCAAGTCTTTTCACCATCGTCTTCATCTTCTATGCCTGCCTGCATGTGTTGGGCACGTACCCTTGCTAGCAGGTGCTCCAGACGAGACATGAGAAGGGGCTGGCTTTGGGGAGAGCTGGGGATCTGGGATACATACTGAAATATGGATGTGCACAAATGGGGCCAGGAAGCTGGTGGAGGAGAGATATATGTTTTCAATAGTTAAAAAAAAGTGCTTTATCAACACTATATACACAGTAGAGATTTTCATGATCATATTAGTCAGAACAGCAGTTAAACTGCTCCCAAACCATTTGTGTGCATATAAATATAACATAATAACCATACCATTTGGAGGAGGCTGATCCCACTCAGGAATCTGCAGGCTGAGGATGGTCCTCTTCAGCCATGCCAAGTGCTGTGGAGAATTCCAGTCCAAGTGGGGCACAAGGTCCCTGTTCTCAGGGAGAGAGAACTCAGGTGGTGGCCAAGAAAGACCAACCATCTGCTCAGAGCTAACCAGGTCTGCCAGGTAAGTCAGAACATTGTTATACAGCTGCGTGATGGCTGCTGCATCCTGACACATGAGGCCTGCATGCACTCGCTCCTGCTTGTCACGGTGAAATCTGGCATGGAACTCACGGCACAGCCCTCCTTCTACAAACTGCACCAGGGGCTGAGAGGAGAGGACTGTAGAGGCTGGAGAGTGAGCCACCAGCCAGTGCACGGCCTCACCAATCTGACAGAAACCAGAGAGAGAGGATATACTTATTTTCAATGCAATATTTTTGACACTTTATAGGTTAGTGGTCAATGGCCCAGATTTGAACATCGAACTCCAACCCTAATCAGCTACACCTGCTCCGAAAAAGGCCACCAATAACCTTTACAAGATGGAGGTGTTTCATATAGATTTACCAAGTTTCTTTCTAAAGATGAAGCTTGAGCTTCTACAAGAGGTAGTACAACATCACTCACCTGCTGAGATCCCTGGAGGTCATTTATGCTCCCCGAAACACGGATGAATATGTATTCTGAGATGACTCCATCATTAACTAAAGACTTTAGTTGAAGAACTACAGAACAAACAGAGAAGACAAGTCATGATTCACTGGTACTAAAATGATAAAGAACAACAGATCATATGGTCATTAGATAAGTAAGCACATCATTTCATCATACCCACCTTCCTCCAACTTCTCGTCAGAAATGGCTCCCTCCAGTTGGCCGGGTATGATCAGTGCCAGGGGGAGCGCAGAGTTCCAGCCACTAGCCTCTTGCACCTGCTTCAGTTGAAGAAGGGCAGACAGTAAAGGCACATCCTCATCGCCCGACCTGAGGTCAGAGTGATCCATGCTGGGCAGAAGTGGCAGTAGCATCAGCAAGGCACTGGTGCCCAGGAGCTGCTTCTGCTCCTCCAGCTGGCTCTGGCCTGTCTCGTTTAGAGGCCCCCGGCTCACCTGCATACATATAAGCACAGTAAAGACACTGCAAGCCAACAGCAAGTCCACCTTTAAAGGACTAACATGCTTTACAGAAAAGACCTAAGCAAAAAGGTGAGCAGTTAATCATTGTTTAGGTACACATCTTTTGATGTACAAAGCGCAAAACGCTTGTTTGGAATATCAAGAAGAGCTTTGTCAGTAGATGTGGGTATGTGTAGGTCAAGTCCTGTACTCACTTTTACACAGACGTGAACTTTGTGGGTTGTTTGTCCAACATCTCTCAAAGTGTTACTGATTAGTAGAGTTTCCAGCTTTCCTTCCACCTCTGCCATGCTCTCCTCCTCCTTCTCTCCACCACCCATCTTAACCTCTAACCACTTTGTGAGGGTGCTGCAGCAAAACCAAATAATGAAAGAACAAAGCCATTTTTGGGTGTTGAGTCTGATGGTAAACACAGACATTGCTCATTTACCAGTTTTTTGTACCTCCAACATAAACAAGAATTGGTACAAGCATTTCTGTGCATTCCAACACCAGCATGAACAAGCAATATCTCTACATCCTAAGATCCTGTGTGGAAAGTCTATGGGAATATGTATCCACCGTGTTACTGCACTATAGGACAAAGTTAGTGTTCAAACATCTCTTATACCTGTTGACAAAGTTCATATCACTATCCTCGTTGCTGGGAAGCAGAAGAGCGGCTTTCCAAAAGATTCTGTCAGGTGGATTTGGAGTGCTTTCAGCCACTAGCGTGGGCAGGTCAAGAGGTTTCCACACACGCTCACTAAAACAAATGAAAAACCAAATAAATAAATAATACAAACTGATCTGTATGTGTACTATACGCATTTGTACTATAAGCACCGAAATCTACAGCCTTTTACCTTAATAACAAATTATAATAGAAGTTCACCCTCATCCGACGGATAGTGTCATTCCTTGTTTTAAGTAATCTAAAATAAAAAATAAATACATTTTTTAAAAAGGATTACACACTACAGGTGGTTACAACTAAGCTTGCTGAGAATGTGAAAAGTAATGGTGTGGTCACCTTGTGCAGGACACAACCATGTTCCCTGCATTACCCAGGTTTACATGGCCTTGAGCAAGTGTCTTCACAAAAGGAACAGATGGAGCACTGGGAGCCAAGGCTTGCAGCTTGAAACGAGGATCCACGCAGCAGGGGGCTGCAGGGAAGCCACGCATCTGCCTCTTTAGCTGTCTACGTACTGCGACCACATCACGCCACCTAAACATACACAGACAATATTTTTTATATGTCACAGTTCATTGTTCTGGTAAGCAAACAGTAGCAAGAGAGACAATATGGAATACAGGAAAGCATGTGCCCTTAATGGACACCTTTGCCACACACACACACACACACACACACACACACACACACACACACACACACACACACACACACACACACACACACACACACACACACACACACACTGCGTTTACCTCTTGATGAACTTCTGTACTAGACGTAACTCTGCATGCAAAACTTCTTTAGCCAGCTGAGCAATCTCCACAGCCAGAGTCTCCACAACTAAGCTACTGCACACTTCCTCTGAGCAACGAGCAAGACATGCAGCCTTCTCCTTCAGTGCAAACCTATGGGGTTGGAAATGTTTTGGAGAAAAGACTGAAAAACTTCCTTGGGATAAAACATAATTGTAAAGCTAAAATGTTGTTCAAATCAGATCAAATGTATTGAGACTAACTTTATCTCTGCATCAGCTACTTCCTGACTGCACTGTGTAAGGACCTCCTCACTAATCTCAGTGCACAGCTCTGAGCTCAGCTTGTCTAGGAAAGCCTCATGTTCCTGTCTCCGTCTGCAATCAACCACAGAAACAGAAGCAATTGTTGAGGAGAACTTGTCAGGTGCAATCGATATAATGTTCCCCTCATAGGAAGAACATAACACTACATCTTAATGAATGAAAGGTCATGGTATCATTTTTAAAGAATTACTGAAACAAACAAAATAAAACATCAGAGAATGAAGAATATAAGCAGGATTCTGCATGGATGTGCAAGCTGAATAAATCCGTGATGCCTTAAACCACTAGCATTAATACTCTTTCACAGACCTGGCTTCTTCCAGCTTGCGTTTCTCCTCAGCAACTCTCGCCTTCTCAGCAGTGATCTCCGATGCAGAGATGTCTCTTAGCATGAGAGCAACAACCTCACTGACCACAGTCTCCAGCTCACTCTCACTCACACTGCAAACAAATTTAGGGTCAATGTTAAATTCAAACACAGCAGAAACTACATAAGAACAAATAGGCAATGTAACCAAGTTAGGAAGGTTTCAATTTGACAATTCCAACTTTCTGTGCTTTATAAAATATACAGAAACATTTTCTAGAGAAACACATTTTCTAGGTGCACCTACCTCAGCGCTACAGAGACGTATTCAGCCCCAGCTTTGGCTATGGCTGAGACCTCAGCCTCCAGAACTTCCTCCACCACAGAGTCCACCTCAGCCATTATATCCTGTAGGCAAAAGCATGCCAATTACCTCAGTCACTTTATGTTCAATGCCACTTAAAATATTTCAAGCACAATAATGGATTGTGACCATGTGCTGAAAATGTTTCTCGAAAGCGGTCAGTAAATCTGAGAACTAGTTTGGAATCCTAAGTTAGAATCAGTCTAAAAACTGAGGTTGATGCCTCACCTGATCAGTGTATGTTGGTTCAGGCTTTGGAGGGGGTGATGGGGGTCTGACAGGCTGAGGCTGTGCTATTGGCTGGAATGCAAGCTCCTTGTGCATTGGGAACTCTGGTACTGTGGGCTGGGAAGATTCACCAGTCTCCGCTGAGTCACCAGGCTGGATCAACTCCACTTCTGCAGTGGGCTTTCCAAACAGCCTTGGCTCTGCCAATAACTTGGATTTAAGCTGAGGCCTTAGTTCCATTTCAAGTAGGGGTTTCACTTCTTGTCTCTGAGGAAGAGCTGCCACTGTAGAAACACAAAGCACAACAGTTAAACCTTGGTGTACAGTCATGAGTTGTAGACTAAAAATTCATCTGAATAGTCCTGTCAAAAGGTAATGTGCCACAAATCAGGCAAAATCAACGGAGTCAGTCATATGGACAGAGACCCCTCCGTCCTAGAAGATTGGATAGGGCTTCCACAGATGCTTGGTTTTGTATCACAAACACAGGACACTTAATCTATCCAATTTGGTTTTTATTCATTTATGATTAATTGATTATATGAGTATTTATATGTACTATATACACTACAATGGACAAAAGTATCAGTCAATGTTTCCTCCTAAACAAAAGAGTTTATTAAATAGTTTATCCTGCTTTTGCTGTAGTAGCTCTTTGCTAAACAGAGTTAAGTTTACAGCACCTGGCAGGGAATCGAAGGGAGTTGCGTCCCCTATGTACTTGTTGTTCATGTCAAAGCTGCAGACTGGAGTGTGCTGTGGTGGGTTAGGGAGTTGTCCTCCATTCACAACCTCCCCGATTAGCACCATCCTCTTCTTCTCTATGGCCACAGACTTCTTCTGTGGCAGGGGCAAATCTGGCTCCTGATAGGCTGTACGGCTGAGTTCAACCACGCTGGAGAACACGTGTGAAAGAGAAAGAATTGTGACGCAGGTTAGCAGGCACTGTATTAAACGTCACACATTTTTAAAATACACTTACAATAAACCTGCTTGAAAATCAAATACAGATGTGCGTTTTTTTACCCATCAGAAACACTGAGGCCATACTGCTGGAGGAAATCAGTGGCTTCAGCAGCACTGCGGAACATAAGCATCCGGACCAGATCCTCCACAGGAAAGCTGGTGGATCTCTGAGAGCCCACAGTGTAGGCTATATTCAAGGCCTTCAGTGCAGAGCGTCTCACCTATCCAAACACAATGAAGTTAACAAATACACCATGCATGTACTCCATCGTACATGTCATCTATGAACTCCAGGGTTAATAATTTGAGCCTCTAGGCATGAATGGCACTAACCTGATTAAAGTATCTATGGAGAATGCAGCCAGCCAGATATGAAGCCGCTTTCACCAGTTTGAAGAACCTCACAAAGTTGTTGCTGTTGAGTGCCGCAAAAGCTTGTACTGCAAACTTTACTTCCACCGAGTCCCGGACCTCTTTACGAAATTGCTGCACCTCACTTAAGGGCAATAAACATTTTTTATTTGTGATTTTCACTTTCAAAGATAATATACATAACTAAGAATATTCACACAAACACTGAAAAAAAGGAACCAAATACTAAACATAAGTCATGAAACTCACCGAAGAATATCGCCATCATTAAGTTTGAGCAGCACGTTGTACTGGCGGAACTCAGCCTCACAGGGGCAGTACACCTCCTTAGTGGCCAGATCCTGATACATCTCCTTCAAGCTCTGTAGGCATTTGGTCATGTTTTCATTATTGATCTTAGCATCGAAGGACATCATAGGCTCCTGGCATAGATGGTGGGCACAATGGATGTGGAAGCGGGTGCATTTCTCTATCAGAGACACAGTGGCCGGGTCACACAGGTGCTGCTGGGTTATGTCCTAAATAATTGGAGAAAAACCACAGACAAGAGGCATTAAGTAACGTTTAGTATTTTAAAATGTATTAAAAAAGAAAAATGATGAACAGCACACCTTACGAATTCCTCTGGTTCTGTTCCACACAAAATCATACCAATCACGGTAGTTGCCCTCCCCCATGTCCATTATTTGAGTGACTAGGTAGTCCATGGTCATACTCAAGACAGGCAGAGGTCTCAGTTCGTGTGGGAGAGGCTCCTCCTGGTCAGCTGATGACCTACTGTATTCTTTAATGGCAGCAAAATGGTCCACCTAAACAGCACAGCAAAATCAACTTCCAATCAGCATCAGCAGCAACCAAAGGAATATTTTAACAGAAAATGTTTCAAAGTTTTAAAAAGAGCAAGGTTTGGTATTAGGGATCAGTAATATTTAACACGTCTTCACAATTTTCTAATTTCAACATGGATACCACTTTTCCACTCATCAAGACCAAACAAAACCCAACAGAATGTACGATCAGCAGAACGAGTACACTGAAGCCAACGGTTATAATGTGTTTGACAAATGAAGGTCCATGCAGCAAACACTCTAAGACTCGAGTAATAATGCAAAGAAGGTGAAGAACCTTTTCTGTTTCTGGAACCAGCTCAAAGCTGCTGAGTTGATTGCGGGTTTCCCTCATGTAACGCTCCTTCTCCGGGCACATATCGGGACATGTTCCCACGAACACTTTGGACAGGTCCAGGTCTGTTCGCTTGGGTCTTGCTACAAAGAAGAAATAAAGTATGTTATATAATGATCAGGCCACCCATTTTTAAGCCCAGCATACATACAGGCTAAAAAACAATGGTTCCTTACATTGCCGAAGGATCTTGTCTCTCTGCTCAAGAAGACGATACTTTTCTTCCGATGTCTCAGCCAGCTGACCAATCAGAGGCTGAAGGGAGGAGGGCAGGCTAAACACTGGTCGATCTATGATCTGGCCCTCTGAGCCTATATCCTGTTGTGGTTCACTGTCAAACTGGAGGGTTTTTTGCACAACAGGTTTTTTAACAGGAGATCTGAAAGAACAAAACCAGACAGAAAAGAATTAAGATCATTCATAGTGTGGGTTATGATATGTGGTAAGCTAAATTTATGAGCAGGAGTGCCTTATACTTTTCATTTACATTTATGGCACTGATGCTCATGTTGCACAGGTAGACAAATGTAGCATTAGTAGTCTTGCCCAAGAACCTGTTTTGGTGTAGCATGGTGGGCTTTACCATCCACTCTACATCAACGGTTGATTAGAAACACTGACCATTATTTAATAAATAATCTTAAAAAGAAAAAAAAAAAAAGAAAAAACCTTACCCTTGAATCAGACAGCTGGAGCTGGGGGCAGGAGATCTGGGCAGAGGTTTCCTCAGTAGAGTGGCCTGAGAGACCATTGGCTTTGGCTCTCCTTCCATGCTTTGAACGTCCTCGACTTCTGAAAGTGACCTTGTTGCTTTTTCACCTGGACCTGAATAAAAAATTTTTTTTTGACAATGTCTATTTTTTTTTATTAAATTAGCTATAAAACAGCTCACACTCACTCACTTTGTTTCTTTCTTTGCCAAAAGATTTGGATTTCCGTTCCCTGGAAGTTTTTACCCTTCTTTTTCGCCTTAGCAGCTGACGCCTGAAAGAAGGTAAATAGTCTTTAGAAATCTAATATTTTAGATTAAATTGGACAAGAACACATTCTGATAAAATTAAAAACTCACATGATCATGGAAATGTACAATGGCTAGATTCTTTGCAGATTTGCAGTACACTCTGCGTATTTTTCCAAAGCGACCAAAATGTTGCTCTATTAAGTCTTTCCGGTTCAGGTTGGCTGGGATGCCCTTGCATTGTATGGCGGTGGCTTCAGAAGGAGAAAGTCCTGCCAGGCTGTCAGTGCTCTCGCCACGACGAGCCCTTCGCACCGGGGTGCTCGTTTCAGCTTCAGGCTCAGGAGCTTTAAGATATAATGGCAAAGAGTCTAACATAAGTGCAGTTAAAGAGAGTATAATCTCAAGTCCAGTAAAAGGCATGCTAGTTCTGCTTTACATGCTTAAAGGGAAGTACTGAACTCACCAGGTTTCTCTTCTTTTTCCACAACATGTCTTTTTGGAGCCGGAGCTCTAGGTGGGGTGAGTGGTTCATCAGCATCAGGAGTGGGATGGTCTGGCCTTTCCCCATGACCCGCATCTATAGGATGGTTTTCTTTCTTGCCCGCAGGGGCTGACGTCTTCAGCAGACCACTCAATGCATTCCTAAAAAGTCCCCCTGCAGGCCCTCGGACTGTGAGAAGGGGCCGCTTGGGTGGATGCCTTGGGGCATCAGCTCCACTTTGGGTCTTGTCAACTTTAAAACCTTTCTCCTGGATGGTGCTCGGGTCAGCAGGCTCCTCTTTCCGTTTCATGCCCTTTCCAAGACTACTCAAAGCTGTCTCTCCTGAACTCTCCTCGTCTTCCACTCTCCCCTCAGAGCTCTGTCCAGGCTTCGAACCTCTTACTCCAAAGATTGGCTGGCCAAAAACTGTGCCACTAAATTGAGGCATCTTAGCTTCTGCCTGGGGCTGGAGGACCTTTGCTGAGAAGCTGAAAGAGGAAGGGCTGCTAGGAACAGTGGTAGGCTGAGTAGCAGTGGTGATGGTGCTGCTGCTAGGGGGGTTGGCAGGTTGAGAAAACGTGAACTGCACAGAGTTTCCACCAGGTGCCTCCGTCTGAGAAATGTTAGCACTTGTGACTGGAAAAGAAGGGGCTGCACCAGGCTGGGAGAAGCTGAAGCCCAGGCTTGGTTTTACACCGATAAAAGGTGAAAAACTAGAACTACCAGGTCCACTGCTGTCTGAGCCACTCGTAGCCGGCTTGGCTAAAGTCAATGGTTCTGGAGCAGAAGGCAGCTGAGGGTTGGAAGGCTCTGGGCTGACACTGAAGATAGGCTTGAAGACAGCTTCATTTGGTGGCTTAAAGCTAAACTTGGACCCAAAGCCACCAGCTTGTGCATTGCTCTGAATATTCGCAACAGAGCTTGGTGTAGAAGTGGGCAAAGAAAAGGCAGATGGTTGACCAAAGCTGGGCTGAGGTCCTACAGCGCTGATGGAGGTACTGGACAGTTGCGGGTTACTGGAAGAAATTCCAAACGCAGGCGCAAGTGTGGGTTGCCCGAATGCAGAGGTCTGACCAAATGCTGGAACCTGACCAAAAGCAGAAGCCTGACTCTGTCCAGTAGATGGTGGAGATACTCCAAATCCAAGTGTCCCCTGACCCAAAGTTGTCTGTCCAAAAGCAGGCGCTTGCGCTATGGAGGTGAACGATGAAGATTGTCCCAGCCCAGCACTTTGCCCAAAAGAGGGTGCCTGGCCAAACGAAGGCGTCTGGCCAAAAGCAGATGCTTGCCCAGACGTTTGTCCAAAAACCGACTGCTGGCCGAAAGCTGAAGGCTGACCAAATGCTGATGTCTGGCCGAAGCCTATATTCGGGGCTGTGGTGTTTGTGTTGCCTTGCTGATTAAATGACTGAAACATGCCACTACTCTGATTGGCGTTACTTGGTACCTGAAAGGCACCTTGCTGTCTACCGAAGATATTAGATGGATTCATGGTGAACAACAGTCAAAACAACGATGCAGTGATCGACTACAACAGGCTTCAGGATCTTAACACCTTGATATTCTCACTCCTGCCTCACAACATGGGCAGGAGACAGGGCTTGGTCACACTCTGACCTCAGCGTTGTACAGGAAAATCCCGTCTTTCCATCGAAGAGTTTATCAGCATCATGTAAACCTGTAGGGGTAAAACAGAGGGAAGCTGGTCAACAGTCTGGCAGGGTCGGTTTTATTGCTTCTCAATAAACTGTACTTGCTGATAATCGCTGCACAACACAGTCTAATCTTCTCTGCACTACATTAAAAACCCGCAAAAGTAAACAGTCAGCTAATATTTGTAGCTAATTAGTTACACCCATTCCTTGGGGTTTACACCATCATCGGTGGCTCGTCTAGCTGCACTTGCTAGCTGGCTAGCTAACGTTGCTGTCGGGCTAACGACGTTAGCTTAGCTAGCTAGCTAGCTGGTTTTGCTCGCTCCACACCTCTCAATACAGATCCCGAAAAGACCGCTCCAGACCGCCACAGCAGTGGACTGCTGTCCTCCGTGTGGTCTAAGTCATTTGTTTAAGCAACTTGAGCCATTATCGTCGCAGGATCGCTGTGTTTATCGTTTCGGTAGCTTAGCCACTTAGCAACCCTTACCAAACACTTTCTTCTTCTACGTTGTAATGGAAGAGCACGGAGACTCGAAACCCTCTACTGCCCCCGGAGGTTACAGGACAAACAGGGTACAACCCTTCAGCTCACAGCGAAGTGAAAGTCCGCCAGGTTAGTCGAGCAACGTACGGACCCCCTAAAGTTTGAGAAAGGTTGAAAAATAATATTTAAAAAAGTTCACTCGATTTAATAAATCATTCCTTTAAGTTAAAAATACGTCCTTTCAATAACATAAAACGCCTCTCAGTTTAGAGTGACTGAACTACATATAGCCACCCGTGCAGGGACGGACTGGCCATCTGGGACACTGGGCATTTTCCCCGGTGGGCCGACAGTCCCGACCCTTTTTTGTAATTATTATATTGCTCTGACCCAAGACCCAAGGCCCAAAATAATAGTAGATCCGCAAGAGTTTGTTTCCTGAACACCAGCCCCTGAAACACACTGTTCTGTGGCCCATTGGTTATTTTCTTTACTGACACAGGGCTGGCCCAATCATATCACTGAGGAGAGGGGGGGTGCTGCTCCCTCCCTCCCTCCCTCCCTGTGTGGTGTAGTGTAGGATGAACGTACCGTTTTCTGTTAAGATCTTCTGATAAATAGCGAGAAACAAAGAAACTTGCTCTTTAAGCAAAGGCTCCCAAAATTACAGACGTTTGCCCCAGCAGGGCCTGCTTCAGCTCCCTTGGCTGATGACAGTGGTGGTGGTGGTGCTCACAGCGGTTCTGGCAGTGGCATTCACACTGCACTGGCAGATGGACTGCTTTCACAATGTCTGAAACCTTGATCAAAGTTACCCAAGAGCTCAAATCACTTTGTGTACCCAGTAGTAGTTTTATATATGATACCCCCTCCCCCCTTACTCTAAAATCATACAATTCCACTGCATATACAATATATACCTTTATTAATACAGTACATATATTCCTAAAAAATATTTCTTACAAACACTCTATTTAATGTTTTTTTCTGTGCTGAATGTTGAATATGTTAAACAACATATATTTTATTTAAAAGCACGCTGATACAGAGAGAGACAGATTACAGTATTTTACATGGCTGTCCATCATTCTTCACCACAAAGTACTGGGGGATATGCTTGCAGTATTGTGTAGAAGTCATACAGTATTGTACAATGATCATACAGTATACAGTACAATGACCACAAACGATTCTGTAATAGTCCACTTTACATATTACTGAGGTAATGATATCACAGCTCCCTCAAAGACTTTAAGTGGTTGTATCTTTCCGATCCAGGAAGTAAAAATTGACCTGTCTGTCTGGCACAAGCACCGAGCGATTGATGGCTTTGACCTCTCCTACTTTCGGGTCAGACTTGACTTCAAACAGCTTGATTATCTGGATGGAAATCAGATACAACAAATGAACACTTTACACTTGTGAGGGTCTCCGCTGTTAGATTCAAAATACTGTTAATACGGGGTTGTGTCACCTTTAGCAGCAACAACTGCAACCAAATGCGTCCAGTAATTGGAGATCAGGCTTTCACATTGTTGTCGAAGAATTCTGACCTACATTATTAAACAAGACTACTTCACTCTTCCATATGTGCAGATGTAGGAATTATATTCTAATAACTTCTCCATTTAAGTCATATTTGTGCAGGTGCCACCACACAGTAGAGCTGGGCGATATGGAAAAATATTTAAAGACATTTTTTATAATACACAATATTTATCATAATATTTTGTCATGTAGACAAAATGCACTAACAGTGTAATTTTTTACAAATTGCTTTCCAAATACTTTATTATACTGAGTACTGAGATTTTTACTCAAAATATGCTATACGCACACCATTGAATTAAATAAGACTGAGTAATGAGCTTTCTGTAATGAAACGGGCAGTTGATCAGTGCTCCTTAAGCACTAATAAACACATATTTCGTACCACGATAAAAATTTATCACAATACCATAAAATATCGTCATATTGCCCAGCTCTCCTACACAGTATAACAGTCTGCTAAATCTTCCTGAGGGTCTATGTGAAAGGCTTTCACATTGATGTGGAAAGATTCTGACCTACTTGTCTTTGCAGAATTGCTTTAAGTTACAAATGCATCATTGCCTTAAAATATTTTAGGTTGTTGTTAAAGCAATAAAACATGAGAGGGAGTGTGTTACTGTGAAATAACAGCAGTGTTACATTTCATCACAGTCAGGCTGTTATTTCATGATAACACACATCAGGGGCTCTAATGGTTTTTTAAAGTAGTTCAGAAAATAAGTAAAGTACAAAATTAATAATTTAATTCATGAATTGAGCCGTGAACGAACCATTTAATGTTTTAATGTTAGCATTTCCCTCCACCAAATTATAGTTCCTTAACAAGTAGCTTGATGCTACGCCCCAGAAAGGAACTCCACACACTCACTGCAAAGCCTGCAGGTCCTTCAAACATCAGACAATTAACCTCCATCCCCCACTTACAGTTCTTCTTTCTTGTCTGTTTTTTTTGTTATTGAGTATCCTTGTATTAATCCATTAATCTGTTACGCTTTATATACCATATAAGACATATACCAAGTGGAGTGATACAGTTATAACAGCACTGTAGATTATCTGTAGAACATCTGTATACATGAGATGCTTACCCTTGCCAGAGACAGGTGCATCTCCAGTTCAGCAATGCGTCGTCCAACACACCCTCTCACTCCAAACCCGAATGGGATGGATCCAAATGGGTTGGGCCTCACCCGTCCATCCCGTAACCAGCGTTCAGGCTTGAAGGTCCGCGGTTCGGGGAAGGTCTTCTCGTCTTGACAGATCACGTAGTGACAGATTACAAATGTGGTCTGTTCACAAAAGCTATAGATTAGCTGAATAAGTATAGGGGGGGCTGTAATGCTGGTAAAGAAAAAACAAGGACCTTTTTAGGGAAGAAGTGTCCTCCGATTATCGCATCACTGCCTGTTAGAAGACGTGCGTTAATGGGGACAACTGGATACATCCTATATGTGATCAAAAATAAAATAATCATTAGATGGTGAAAATGACATGTTCAATACAAAAATCTAATTTGGACAGTTTCACAGTTACCTCAAATGTAGTTGATTAGCCAAGATTTGTTTGGTGACTACAGCTCTCAGGAGGGAATGGGACAATGTAGCTAAAAAACACATGATTACCTAGTCCTAAATACATTTGCTTATGCAGTTACTAACACTGCATGACACACATGGCCTCATAGCTCCAGCTCAAAATCATGCAACAAATGTAGGAGACCAAACATGCCTTTACTGATCAACTACATCTGTGGTGAAAAGAAAACTTTCATTCCTTCAGTCCTTCAGAACATCCACCTTAGAGTCTCTTTGATGACGGCCTTCAGGTAAGGCATATTGTTTATGTCCTCAACTGTTGGAATTTTGTCCCCTTTGATTGTGCTGACCACTTCCTGATACAGCGTGTCCTGTGTTTTTGGATTTTGTGACAGCATATTCAAGGCCCATAGCATGGTGTTGGATGTCTAAATGCACAAATAAAAAATAAAAAAGAAGTGAAAAGAGCACATATTTGTCATCAACTCTTTTTAAGAGGATATTTAATTTGAGAAACACACCTACATAGCACAAACAACTGTACTTACTGTGTCCACGCCTGCCAATAACAGCTCAGCAACACTCCCGTACACGTCCTTTTTGCTCATGTTGCTGGAGAGAAGGTAGGTGAGGTACTCTCCTTCAACTTCTTGGTTTGCATCCAGACGCTTCTGAATGTCCTCCATCTTGTTGTCAATGAGTCTGCAGGCTATACAAACAGCAGGTAGATGTTTCTCTTATGATCATGAGATCATGAAGCATCTTGTGCATGTGCTTCTAGGTTAAAAAGCTAAGCCAAAAAAATCATGCATCATTTTCTGCCCAGCCCTGTACATTTTGGTGTCCACAGATGGGCAATGGAATGATGGTGCTCTATACAGTATATACAGTATTACAAGATGAGGTGAGGTGGTTATCATCCTATCATCCTTCCTGCTAAATGCCTTAAATGTAAATCATCCAACATCACTAACATTCTTGTTGCTGAATGCAATCAAATGCTCATAGCAATGCTCAAAAATCTAGCAGAAAGTCTACCCTGCCCTGGACAGTAGAAACAGTTACTCCAACAAGAGCAGTTAGTCCTGTCAGGAGAGGAGTACCCCAGTCTCTTGAGACCCTGTTGAAGTTAGCCCACCATTCTACATACCGGGTCCACATTTCAGCTACACTGGGTGTTTGCCTATTGCAGCATTTCACCTAAAATTCTCAACTGAGAATTAGGATTGAGGTCCTGTGATTTTGCTGATCAACCAAAGCATCTCAGCAGTCTATCATGTCTGTTGAGCTACTCACACAGTTTTGCAGCAATGCACCCTACAGTTGTCACCCTGGACTGTGAGAGTATCAGTCATGAGTTTTGCTTGGCCATAAAGCACAAAGTCAGTAAAAGAGTGGGCTAAAATACACAGGAGAATATTGATGTAATCCTTATCTGAAAAGATTGAAGCTTTTATTAATGCAAGGGAACATAACTACATATTAGAGAGGGAATGATTCAGGTGGCAGTTTTGGTCCGTTTAGCTAATATGAGAAAAAAGCTACCTCACCAAATTTGAAAATTCCCTCCCAGCCATCTATGTAGCGCCCCCAGAACGGCAGGTAATTGCGGGTCCACTTGGGCAGAATGTTCACATGCGTGCCGTAGGTGAACATCTTGGCAATGGAGTCGATGAATTCCTGAGTTTCAGGTGGAATCTTGTTTTCCAGACAGCCAATGCGAGTCTCAAACAGTATGCGAGAAATTCCTGAACACGCAAGACCAGGACAACACAAGGTGAGATGATCAGATCAGACAAGTAACTGGTTTATCTTCTCAACAGGAGGAGATTTGCATATTCATATCATTCATATCACACACAATTATTGAGTCTTATTAATGAGTCATGGATTTTAAGATGAACTGGTAGGCATCACTTAGGCCTGGCTTTACCTTCTAGAGCAAAACGATACAACTCGTTGGACATGTTGGGCACCAGATTTCCAGTGGGGCTCATCTTACGCAGGTGGTTTAACCTTTTGACAAAATCTGTGACCACGTCATTAACTACATTCTCATACTTCACTGAGTCTCTGGGATGCAGCATGCGTTTATTCAGCACAGCTCTGAGTTTGTACCACTTCTCTCCTTCCCTGGTGAAACAATACAGGAGAAATATTGTTTCTGTAATCAATAAAATTGTACAGGAGAAAGTGAAAGATTAAAATAGGTTTATTATTCAGTTATTAGTGCAGTCCCACAGGGTTTTATTTTTTGGGTTCGTAAAACTGATGCTAATTATTCTGCTTCAACTTTATTGTCACAAATACACAAAACATGAGACATGAGAGTGCACAGACAATAAGTACAAAGAGAATAAATACAAAATATACGAAAGTGTGCATGAAGGCTGGATGATTAAGGTGCAAATTAAGTTACTATACTAATAGTAAAACTTATAGTTGGTGTGGTGCAACAGAGAACACCACTACCTGCCAGTGAGCTACCACACCATGTGGGAGACTGGGGTTCGATTCCTGGAGTGGGTGACTATGCTGCGTTATACCAATAAGAGTCCTTGGGCCAGACTCCTAACACTCCATTGGCTCACCTCTGTAATCTGAATAACCTTGTAAGTCGCTCTGGATAAGAGCATCAGCTAAATGCCATGAATGTACATGTAAATGAATATGTACTCCAGTGATGTTTTTGTGAGAGTAAATTGTGGCATTAATGTAGTTAATTAGAGTGACAAACTGAGGTGTAGGCCTAGGCCCAGAGGTTTGAGGGATTAAAATAACAATGTTTTAGTGAGTAATGACAGGTCAAATGTACAAAATGTATCATTATCAAATTAATTTTACATGAACTGAAAAAGAACTGTTATATAACTGTACTAAACCTTTTTCTACCTGGAAGAACGGACTTTAACTCTCATGGGTACATTGGAACAGTGTTTACAGCTGTAATATACAGGCACCAGACTGCAATAAAGGGTGGACATGGCTTACTCAGTGAAGGGACCATAGCCTAATCCTTTCATATCTCGGAATTCAGTCCATGCAGTCATGTCTCCTCTGCAAGGGAACTTCTCGTCTTTCCTCAACAGCTCCTCCAGTAGTTCCACACTAGCCAGAGCAATGCCTTGTGTCCCACCAGTCCCACCCATCACTTTATACATGGGTCCGTAACGCTTTTTGTAATGCAACTAAGAAAAACGCAAAAAATAAACAGAATTATTTAAATAATATATATTGTTATTAAAATATATAAATAAAAAATAAATAAATAAAAAATATTTGTTCAGTACAGTCAAGTGAGACCCACATATAGCATATGCTCTTTGTCCATTGTTTCCATTAATAAAAGACATCAGCTCTTATCTTATCCACTTTATCTTTTTATTGCATGTCATTTAATAACACAACAAGACCACAGGTGTAGACAATTTACATGTGGTCCATTCTTTAATCCGTGAGTTTCAAGGTAAATATCAGGTGTAACAGCAAATTACAGTGAGGCTTACTGTACCTGTAGCTCATGTATACGACTGTAGTACCCCTGAAATATGAGCCCGTGGACGAGTGTGGACAGAGTGACCACCGGGAGGTCAGCCTCGGTCCTGATGCATTGTCCTGATCCTGAGGCATTGTCTCCTATCCCCCTACTTAGGTCCAGACTCGTCGCGGTGGGCCTCAGAAACAGCCGTCCCGCCGCGGACTGGACCGAGCGCACTGCCATCGCAGCAGTAATGAAGAAACGTCCAAACAACAGCTTGTGTTTCAGTGTGTAGGGAGAAGGAGGCGGGGCCACAGCCCAGGACATGGGGGGGGGGTATATAATTTTTTTTATATATATTTATTAATATATTAATTTACACGCTTAAAACACTCAATCAAATATTACCTGTAGGTTCTGATTGTATGAAGCACACGAGAAAAATATTTTTTTAATTATCACATTAAAATGCATGAATGTTTACAATCGTGGGTTCGCACATGCGCACAGTCGCTAGGTAGGACGTTTCGATGGGTAGCACAACTCGACAGAACACCTGTTTAAGGTGGGTATCTAGCTGAGGCAGCTAACTATGGATATAAGAACATGTTTGATAAAGAAATCCCCACAGGCCTGTTCAGCATTATTAAACATTATAGGTTCCCTCACTGGGACACTGGCTGACGTCAGAACCCCTGGACTACAGCCCTGGTTAACGTTAGTTGAACCACAACCTAATACACTTGACAGAAGATAGCTGTAGTTACTGTGTTGAAACTAACTCAAGCAAACACATCACAAATTACATGTAATTATAACATGTAAATCATCCAATGTAAAGCATCACTCTGTGTATACATCCCTACTTACTTCTACAAGTGCAGCACCTCTGCAAAGCCCTGCTAGTACACTGAAAATTTTTTTGAAAAGTTTTTGTGTAAATGTGAATATTTCACATTTCATTTTTTACCAAAAAAAAGTATCCATGAAGCTGTGTGGACTGAGCTGTACTAAGGTGAGCATAAATACACTGTGGGAGTAAATGGGTCATGGCACTCAAACAAGGTCCAAGGTACTATCTTACTCAGAACAGACATTCTCCCCATTTGTCCCTCAGTAGCTTGAACTGATTTATACTGTAAATACAAAAGAAGAGACATTAAAGAACAAGAATAACATCAATAACCTTGTCCTCTCTCTCTCTCTCTCTCTCCTTTCACCTCATTTACATTATCAGGGGACAAAGCAGCTCTCTTCTTTTGGATGATGTGTCCTGAGACTGAAAACTACCTCTCACAAGACTCTGTGGTTGCAGGGTTGAGAGGTATTTGCGTGCAGTGGGTGCCAGCCTTGCATGTGCTCCTTCTCTTTTTGACCACCACTGTGGTCAATGGACACTCATCCATATTCACTTTGGGTGCTGCTTTGTAGAGGCCCAGACATCGTTCTATCAGTCCTCTTCATCTGTGTCTTCCTCTTGCTCTACTTTGGAGGCTTCTTCTCTGTTTGTTGTGCAGGCATCAGGTTGTGTAATGAAGCCCACACTTCACTCCTTTCATCTTTGGGAAGACACTTCATATTCTTAAACCTGGAATCAAGTGCAGTAGCGATTTTTAGCCATGTGAGGCTTGTGGTGTCCTTCTGTTAAGCTAGATCTGTGGTGATCTCACTATCTTCTGAGGACTCCATAACCCTAAACCAGTGGCACAACACTGGCAACACCACTGAACAGGAGACACACTGCTCTCCACCGAGCAGTTCAGTCACATATCTGCAATGGAAAGTAAATTGTTATTTACTAGAAAGACACACTACTTTCTGGTCTTCGTCCTGCACATAGGGGATTTATGAGGGGAATGAGAGAGAAGATACACAAGTGGAGACGTCAGACGCAGACATGCATAAGTAGACAAACAGCAAGAACAGACACATGCACACAGAAAACACCATATGCATGTAGAGAGAACACACACACACACACACACACACACACACACAACACAGGAAAAGAGAGAGAGGGAAATATTAATCCTGTCCACTTCACATGGTAATGTTACAGGTCTGCAGAGTCAGTGTAGTGGTCAGTGGAGATTTGTTTCGCTGGATTCGCTTCACCATCTCTAATGTAGAATTCCATCTTGTTGTAACGTCCTGAATGAGTGATTCTTGCTTCTGCCCAAGTGTGACCTGCTGTTCTTTTAATTTATGTGGGTTTGATGGACTATGCTTGTGTGCACAGTGACACCCAGGTAGTTGTCATTGCTCACAGAAGTCCAGTGGTCCCCTGTGAGTGACCCCTTCATGCCCTCTCGCTTTCATACAAATTGTGCATTCTTAAAATGATGGTTCCTCTCGAGGGTAGGTTCTAAGAGGCGTCTCCTGATGCAATTCAAATGATTTCTTGCAGTCCATCATGTTCTACATGTTCTATGTTAACTGGGCTGCAGTGTTTAGCTATCCAGTTACCAAAGCAGTAGTTACTTTCTCACAGGTTTCGTTATTCATCCGCGAGTACCACACTACTGTAATCACACAAGGCACAGAAGAGATGATTCAGTAGGGTGTTTTGCTTTGAGGTGATATGTCAAAGATGAATTATTGTTATTAATTATTCTGTGATAATTAAATTCGCCTTTGCAAACTGTGCAGATTACTTTTGTTTTCTCCAGAGATCCACCAGGCAACTTTTTAAAGCAAAACTTTCCCCTTAAAATTCCATCCTTTAGCCAGGATGGTCTGGTTTGGTGGTACATCATAGGTCACAGGTCAGCCTACTCCCTACAAAATTAAGCCTTCAGTACTAAAGCGAGTAAATGGACTGATATATATCAGTCTGCGTGAAGTGAAACGTCTGAAAGACTTTCTGCTGAGGACTCTTCTATGAAGGTCATTGTGCAGGTGTAGAACAGTGCAACCCCACTCCAGAGTCTGCTAAATCTTCTTTTAATTTCCCTTTGATAGCAATACAATAAGCAGTTCTCCATCACTCATTCCTGCTTACTGACATTTTTCAATTACATTAGGAACTGGGAAAATTTACAATGATCGTGAACCAACCATAAACCTAACAAATTAGTATCTGTTGATATTAATGAAGAATAATAATGTCAATTGTCTGTCAATTAATACGTTTTACTTCTACTCCCTACATTTTACATTTTTGTACTTTTTACTACATTTTTCAAAACAGGCTCGTTACTTTAGATTTTTGTTAGTGAATCTGCATCTGTGAAAGCTTTAAATTGTGTGAAAAGCAAACTGAACTGATTTCCGTGAAACTATTTACTTTGATAAATTGCAATGACCGATCACCTCGCCAAAAGTTTCAATCTCTTCAGGTATTCAACACTATTTAACATAGTGATCATTTCTTTTTTTTTTGAACAGTGCCACTCTATATACAAAATACCCATAATAATGCAGTATAAAATATTTTTAATTTCTTAAAAAAATTAAAGTAAAAACAGAGTATTTTTCTGTTCAGACTCACAGAATTACATTGAACAAAAACAAATACAGAGAGAAACAGATTACAGTATTTTACATGATTGTGCCTCATTCCTCATCCAAAAGCATTGTGGAAGATGCATGTAGTAATATGTCATGTATAATGTAAGTCATACAGAATTGAGGAATGATCATGAACTATTTTGAAACAATATAATAAAACTTTGTGTAATCATTCAGGATTGTACATTTACAGTATCATACAATACTGTAGAATCAACATATATATTTAATAGTTTCACAAACACATACTTCACAGTGGAGGTGCCCGATGTTGGTTCTATTGATCCACCCGGCAGAGAACAGTGCAGAAGGTCTATTAGAGCCAGGTGTCTGGGATCTGATCTGAAAATCTTGGGGGTGGAAGATGTGCAGCACCTGGATGTGTGCTCTTCACAGTGCCCACTTTACATATTACTGAGGTAATGATATCACAGCTCCCTCAAAGACTTTAAGTGGTTGTATCTTTCCGATCCAGGAAGTAAAAATTGACCTTTCTGTCTGGCACAAGCACGGTGCGATTGATGGCTTTGACCTCTCCTACTTTCGGGTCGGGCTTGACTTCAAACAGCTTGATTATCTGGATGGAGATCAGATACAACAAATTAACACTTTGTATTAATAACATTTTAGTTGTGTCACATGCCAAATGCTTCCTATAATTGGAAATCAGTCTTTCACATTGCTTTGCATCATTGTCATATTCAATTCAATTTCACTTGAGCTTCAAATGAGGGACTGATGAACAAATCATCTCTCTGGTAGCTGCTGCAGAATTCATGGTTCTATCAGCTAAGTCTCCCAAGCAGCCATGTATGATGTTATTAGGTCATGGTGTTGTTTTTAGCTTTATGCCAGCTGTAACTAGACCCGTCTTTTAAAGTGGTCAGTTTTTGACTCCTGAGTCCTCAGGACATTATACCAAAAGGATTTAGTGGTCAAATGTGAGATGACCCTTTGTGCCTTTTGATTAGTAGTAGTTTTTCCCTTGTTGTTCTCCCATTTCTTGTCTAGCCTCTAGAAAATCAGGAACCATAGCCTTATCTGAGGTGAGCAGGGCCTGCAGTTCCTTACACGCTCGCCTGGGTTCTTTTGTGACTGCCTGGTTAAGTCAGTACTCAGCTCTTTGAGAAATTTCAGTAGACCAACCACTTCTGGTAAACATCTCCAATGTGAGTTTTCATCATTTAGAGATAGTGGCTTTCACTGTGGTTGGGTTAGAAATGGCTTTTGTAAGACTTTCCTGTAGCTTCTGGAATATATTTTGATCACAGAGTGTGCTGCTTTTTGAGCCCTTTTAGCCCACTTCAAATTGCTGGAAAGGCTATATTTATGAGATGACCATAACATTGGTATTGGGACTTGTTTATTTTTAAAAATTGATTAAAAAGTTGTATTATTTTTGAAGTTGTTGTTCGCTTCTATTACATTTAGTTTGTAGATCTGAAACAGTTTAATGTCACAAACAGCTGGAGGACAGAACTGTAGAGAACATCTGTATACATGAGATGCTTACCCTTGCCAGAGACAGGTGCATCTCCAGTTCAGCAATGCGTCGTCCAACACACCCTCTCACTCCATACCCGAATGGGATGGATCCAAATGGGTTGGGCCTCACCCGTCCGTCCCGTAACCAGCGTTCAGGCTTGAAGGTCCGCGGTTCGGGGAAGGTCTTTTCATCTTGACTGATCGCGTAGTGATAGATCACAAATGTGGTCTGTTCACAAAAGCTATGGATTAGTAGATTAGGAATAAGGATGGGGGTGCTGTAATGCTGGTGAAGAAAAAACAGGCACCTCTTTAGGGAAAAAGTGTCCTCCGATTATCGCATCACTGCCTGTTAGAAGACGTGCATTAAGAGGGACAACAGGATACATCCTATGTGTGATAAAAATAAGATCAATTGATGGTGAAAATGATGTTCAGTAGAACCCAATATTGTGAACAAGTAACTTTAAAGTAAATAACATTTGCTAACATGTGAAACTATGACAGAATGCCTGGAATGTGATTTGTACATTCTCTCCATTTGTGGTGAAATATGATGGCATTATCTGGGTGCGTACATTCAGATTTAACTGTGTGTTCCAACATAATCTTAATATGCACAAAAGAAATGTGCACAAAAAGATTTACACAGTCTTTAGTTACCTTAAATGTAGTTGATTTGGTGGCTGTAGCTGTGCACTCACTGGGACAATGTAGCCAAAAACTAACATAAGCTTATAATCCCCTCATATTAGCACTGTGCAAACTGCATGTCTAAATTAGCACACATTAACTAAAAACCACATGATTACCTAATCCCAAATCATTTGATTATGGGTGTTTTAACACTGTATGACACTGGCCTCATAGCTCCAGATCAAAACCATGTAGCAAATGTAGGACACCAAACATGCCTTTACTGATCAACTACATTTGTTGTGAGATGTAGTTGGCCATGAAGCACAAAATGTAAAAGAGGACAGTTTAAAGTCCTTCAGAACATCCACCTTAGAGTCTCTTTGATGACGGCCTTCAGGTAAGGCATATTGTTTATGTCCTGAGCTGTTGGAATTTTGTCCCCTTTGATTGTGCTGACCACTTCCTGATACAGCATGTCCTGCACCTTTGGGTTGTGTGACAGCATATTCAAGGCCCATAGCATGGTGTTGGATGTCTAAATGGACATATAAATATTTTATGTAGACATTAGATTAGAGGTTAGAAGTCAGGACTATATAAACAAACCTACATAGTTTCATATTGTTCTTACTGTGTCCACGCCTGCCAATAACAGCTCAGCAACACTCCCGTACACGTCCTTTTTGCTCATGTTGCTGGAGAGAAGGTAGGTGAGGTACTCTCCTTCAACTTCTTGGTTTGCATCCAGACGCTTCTGAATGTCCTCCATCTTATTGTCAATGAGTCTGCAGGCTATACAAACAGCAGGTAGATGTTTCTCTTATGATCATGAGATCATGAAGCATCTTGTGCATGTGCTTATGATTCTATAAATGAAACATAATTATTAAAAGAGAGGAGAGGAACTTAAAGTTCATTCTAAGTAAAATAAATCTTAAGCACTTCTTATCAAGAACACAAGGACAGACATTAAGGATTTTGATGCATTAGGGGGAAAAAACAACACAGGCACCTTTTGAAAAGGAACTGAAAATCCACAAACGTTCACTTAACGTTTATTTACATTTATGGCATTTAGCTGACACTCTTATCTAGAGCGACTTACAAGGTGACTTGTATTACACAGGTGGGCCAATGTAGTGTTAGGAGTCTTGCCCAGGGACTCTTATTGGTGTAGTGCAGCATACGGTCACCCAGACTGGGAATCGAACCCTGGTCTCCCACATGGTGTAATAGCTCACTGGCAGCTAGTGGTTTTATCTGTTGCGCCACACCAACCACACGTTCAAAGACATACACCATATTTTCAACTGTTTGTGGACATCCATTCTGAAGAACACATTCAAGTACCTCAAGTTGCACCCATTGCTGACACAGATGTGCAAATGCACACACAGTTTGTCTAGTCCCTGTAAGGAAATTAGGATGGCCATGATTAGTCGCTGTAGTCGATGACTACAAAAACAAACAAACAAAAATATTCAATAGGTTTTTAAAAGTTTCAAAAGACCCAATGCTTTGGAAGTATGAAATCACCTGAAATTAACACAAAAAGGTGGTTTGTACACTGGACCAAGTTTCAAAAGCACCCTGCAATGCACAAGCACCTGAAGAAATAACGTTCAGGCGCTCTTGTAGAGTATGGACCAATGTTGTGGACTCATGTTCATGTTTAAGACCTAGCGTGCAGATGCAACACATTGTGTGCACTGTATTGCCAGACCGTCCGCATTGCTCAGTGTTCATGTTGCTCCACCAACAATGGCGACAGCATACTTTAATGCCAGACTTGTTCAAACCGAAGCTGGAAGGTAAAAATAAGGAACAAAGGAAACCGACACCAGTGTTTATATGTAAAGGAATTTTGGGGTTGCTGGGTGAACTAACTAGGTGAAGGTGAAGTTATAAGGGGCCCACTTTTTCTTCAGAGATCACATTAGATTTTATATTGGCAGGAAATTATATAAATTCTAATTATTTGATGAACATTACCACTTTATGTTATTAAAAAACAGACCCCACTGTAAGCACCCACTGATCACACACAGTAATACACCATGGAGCTGATTGGTTTTGAAGAATTGTTTAGATGAATCAACTAATTGAGAAAATAAACAGTAGATTAATTGGTAGAAAAGTAGAAGTTAGTGGCAGCCTAAAAAAATAAACAAAAACAATAAAGTCCTGTCAAACAAAGATTACACCAGTCACTTAAGACCCTGTTGAATTTAGCCACCACTCCACAAACCGGGTCCACATTTCAAGCATCTCAGCAGTCTATCGTGTCTGTTGAGCTACTCACACAGTTGTCATTCTGGACTGTAAGAGTATCAGTGCAGAGTTTTGCTTGGTCATGAAGCACAAAGTTAGTGAACGAGTCGGCTAAAATACACAGGAGAAGATTGGTGTCATTCAGGTGTCTTTCTAGACTACTTCTTGTACTCTGGTGCAGAAAAAATGTAGAGAGGCACAGCTTCCCTAATAATAATAATTATATTACCCATTACTATTATATGAGTAATGTTACTGTCTTACACACATGCATGAAATATTTTCTTTGCAGCATAAAACTGTATGTTACTTCTGGCTAGAACTCTGGCTAATGAACTATCACCACATTGTCTGTTGAGCAGCTGACTTTCTATTTACAAACCTCCATTACTCCATGAAACTGAATAAAACTAGAAATGTATTATGTGTAGTGAATTTGCATGGCATGTACTGTAGGTTTTCTTAGCTACTTAAAATGTGGGGCAGTAAAACCCTAATGTCATCCTCACCTGAAAGGCTTGAAGCATTAGAGGACATTTTTTGGTCCATTTAGCTTGTATGAGGAAAAGCTTTGTGGTGTCAACTCACCAAATTTGAAAATTCCCTCCCAGCCGTCTATGTAGCGCCCCCACAATGGCAGGTAATTACGGGTCCACTTTGGTAGAATGCTTACAATTGTACTGTAGGTGAACATCTTGGCAATGGAGTCGATGAATTCCTGAGTTTCAAGTGGAATCTTGTTTTCCAGACAGCCAATGCGAGTCTCAAACAGTATGCGAGAAATTCCTGAACACGCAAGACCAGGACAACACAAGGTGAGATGATCAGATCAGACAAGTAAGACTGGTTTGTCTTCTCAACAGTAGGAGATTTGCATATTCATATCATTCATATCACACACAATTATTGAGTCTTATTAATGAGTCATGGATTTTAAGATGAACTGGTAGGCATCACTTAGGCCTGGCTTTACCTTCTAGAGCAAAACGATACAACTCGTTGGACATGTTGGGCACCAGATTTCCAGTGGGGCTCATCTTACGCAGGTGGTTTAACCTTTTGACAAAATCTGTGACCACATCATTAACTACATTCTCATACTTCACTGAGTCTCTGGGATGCAGCATGCGTTTATTCAGCACAGCTCTGAGTTTGTACCACTTCTCTCCTTCCCTGGTGAAACAAAACAGGAGAAATATTGTTTCTGTAATCAGGAAATGATTAAATCATAATTTTACTAGAGAAACTAAATACACCTTTAATGTTAAGTGCAGATAAAACACTAAACATAACACTTTGGATCATAATTCAGTTATTAGTCCAATTGCAGAAATCATCATGATATATTTGGTAATTGTTCAGCACATTTCGTGGAGACCCACAGGGTTCTTTTTAAGGGTTTGTGAAACTGATGCTAATTGCGCCATTAAAGCAGTTATGAAGTGTAGGCCTAAGCGCAGCGGTTTGAGGGGTTGTTTATCGTAAGTCATGACAGAGCCATTTATAACAAAAACATTTATAACATTTATAACAAGTCACATTATCAAATTAAAACAAATTATTTAAATAGTATAACAAAATTTTATATATACATATATATATATAAAAAATTTTAATGATAAAGAACCATTACAAGGTTTTACAATGACATTGATATTTTTGGGTTTTTTTCCCAGGCATTTTTTGGACTTTCCACAGTCAGAACAGCCAATAGAACACTGGCCTGCCAGCAACACTGACCGCTCACCTAAATGTATATAGTACCTAAGTTTTTATAGTAAATCATATAGTGCAGCAAAATGTTATATAAAGACAAAAAAAAATTTCTACTTGGAAGAACGGACTTTAACTCTTATCAGTACATTATGGAACAGTGTTTACAGCTGTAATATATCAGGCACCAGGCTGCAATAAAGGGTGGACATGACTTACTCAGTGAAGGGACCATAGCCTAATCCTTTCATATCTCGGTATTCAGTCCATACAGCCATGTCTCCTCTGCGAGGGAACTTCTCTTCTTTTCTCAGCAGCTGCTCCAGCAGTTCCACACTAGCCAGAGTAATGGTGTGTGTCGCACCAGTGACCACTTTAAACATGGGTCCATAAAGCTTCTTTTCATATAACTGAGAAAATCACAAAGAAAAAAACATTTATCAATTCTTACAATCATTTACTGACTTGCTGGTGTGGATAATCTGAACTACAGTAAATAAGCCTTTGATAGAGAAAACATTTGAATACTACCTTGCAAGTACTGAAAACTAATGCTGCAGTAATCCTTGTTTAATCTTTGTCTAACCTTGCCTAACCCTAATTATTTGTTCAGTATAGTCAAGTGGGACCCGCATAAAGCAAATGCTCTTTGTCCATTGTTTAAACAATCCTGATCTAATTTCCATTGACAAACCACTCCTAAGAAATACCTGAAACCACCAGTCCTGGGTTCAGCTCTTCTGTTATCCACTTAATCTTTTTATTGCATGTAATTTAATAACACAGTGATCTGGCACGCAATAAGACCACAAGTGTGAACAGTTTACATTTGGTCCATTTTTCAATCTTTAAAAAGTTCTGTAACAGATAAACATCAAATTACAGTGAGGCTTACTGTACCTGCAGCTCATGCATACGACTGTAGTACCCCTGAAATATGAGCCTGTAGACGAGTGTGGACAGAGTGACCAAAGGGAGGTCAGCCTCGGTCCTGATGTTTTCAGGACTGCCCTGTAGTGGGATGGGCGCAGCCGCATTGTCTCCTATTCCCATCGCTAGGTCCAGACTCGTCGCGGTGGGCCTCAGAAACAGCCTTCCAGCCACGGACTGGACCGAGTGCAGAGCTAGGCGACCTGCCATCGCAGCAGAAATGAAAGGAATGTCTAAACAGCAGCTTGTGTTACAGTGTGTACGTAGAAGGAGGCGGGGCCACAGCCCAGGACATTAACTATTTAGTCAGTCAAACTGAGCAAAGCTCAACCTGTGAACACTGCTGCTGAAAAACCACTCTGACCCTGTGATCTACTGGCCAGCCAGGAGAAGGAAGAAAGCTTCACATATATTTTTATTGGAGAACCTGAACACTGTGTAGGTGATTATGATCATTCTGCACCTTCCAATAAATTAGAGAATGACATATTCAGTAAGGTCAGTACATGTCAATAGAAAGACCTTTACTACATACACTCAAGGAAAGAAATTCAGATACTTCAGATACTATCCCCTACATTGGCCGGACTCTAGCTACAATAGACCAATCATTTATCACTTTTTATGAAAATATCTCATTGGGCTTTAAATATTTATACATATACAGAGAGCCACAGAACTACTTAGGTTAGTTTTCACCCTACTAAACCATATTTGGCCGAATATTAATCTCGCTGGCCTTACGAAATAACAGGACACGGTGAATCCAATATTCAGGAAAAAGGTAAGCCAGCTCTAATATGGTAACCAACGCTGATAATCCTTGAGAAGTACAATATAGGAAGAATTATCCAGTAAACATTGTAGAACCTTCTATAATTAAATGCCTGATCAATGATTTAATAAAATGATTAAAGCTCTTCTATTTTTAAATGTGAATCTATGTCATCTCTATGTAGATTATTTTTGGTTCTTTGGAACATTCTTGTAAAAACACTGAACAAACTCATTTAAGACTACAGTATTCATGTAAACCTAAACCAATTTTATCAGCGAAAAAAAAAAAAAAGAGTAAGGAGCAGCAGCTAAATTGTTTGTTTTGTTGCTTTGAGCCAGCATACTGACCATATACTGCAGGTCATTGGCCTTTGGCCTACTTTATCTGATTTTCTTGTAGCTTTCACTTCCAGCCTATATTTAGGCCAATATATAATAATAATAATTGTAGTAATATTAATAATAATGTTGTCTACAATGCAATGCTGCTTGATTTCTTGATTGCCCTTATACTGTACAGAATATTAAAAACTGAGGGGGAAAGGCAAGAAAAAAAGACTCATTTAGACATTTAGTTTTATTTAGCAAAAATGGTCTAGAATGTTGTCTAGAAAAATCCACCATCTTCTGTTCTTTCCATTTGAATCTTTCTCAGTCTCTGTTGCAATTTACTTGTGTTCCTCACACTTTCATTTTTTCAACATTGTCAATAGAACCAGCAGGGTCCATTTTATAAAGCATGAAGTGGCCTTGTACTTGAGCAGCACTGAGTTCTGTGTGGACTGCTAGCACACGGTCTGCAAATCTTTCCCCCTCTGTCACAGGCTCTAGCGGGTAGAATCTTCTGAACATCTGAGTTAGCTGGTAGCGTGTGCAGTGGCCAACATACTGCTTTAGGTCCACACGACCAGGCCTGATCAGAGCTGGGTCAAGTCTGTAGCACACAGGGACAAAAAACAAAAAAAGGCAAATTAGGATAAACAAATAAAGTACAAGACTGTACACTACTTCCCAACACAACCAGCAGAATACGTACAGAAGCACCATGAATGAGATGAAATGAAATAGCATAGGTAAAAATGTCCAAAACAGCTGATGATGCTTCCATGTCTTGAAAACAGCTAAAATCCTGTTCTTTTCCCTGATGCACAACAAGATGTTTATTCACTGACTGGTACACAGAGACAAAATATATTCAGGGGAAACTTCCCTTAATGTTTATAATCTAAAGTGGGGTTTGGAACCAATAAGACAAATTAAAAGAACTGCATAATGACTCATTTAAAAGTGTGTGAACAAGCCATGATTCGGAGTAAATTAGCATATGAGTATTACACTGTTTACTTCTCTCTGGATCAAACACAACACAACTAAAGACCAGTCTGCAGTTTTCTCCTAACAGCTGATGCACTGCTCCTAAATGAAATAGGATACAGTGCTTTATTTCTACCATCACTGTATATTTGCCAGAGTGAATGGTTTTAGTTCTTTGGACAAAATGTACTATTAAATTAAAAGGAACTATAAATATCTAACATTTTTAAATTATATTACTTGTGTAAAAAATAATAGCTGTCCTCTCATAATTAACAATTAAATCAGTTAAAGTCATGATTCTGACTAGGGTACCCCAGCTTCAGGCACTCGCTTTAATAATTATTAATGGCGAGTCGTTCAGGTACACCACCATCACCATGTTTGACGATGTGGTGTTCTTACTGTGGAAGGCTGCATTTGCTTTCCAATAAGACATAAAGGGACATGTGTTGTGTTGCCAAAAAACATTCCAGTGCATCTGTCCATAAAACAACAGGGTATGGTACTTTACTGCAAATCTGGGACAAGCATTAATGTTTCTGTGGGAAAACATTAGATTGTGCCTTGCTGCTCTTCTATGAATCCCATTTCTCACTATGGAGTCATGAAAACCGACTGAGGCTGCAGTTCTTGTTCAATGTTATATTCCAGCTGATATATTTCTATTCCCTATGTCTTCTTGAATTTGAGGCAGAGTGTATTTATTAATACTTTGTAGTGACTACTTTACTTTGAACAGATACTTTGAACAGAGGCATGCAAACTATAACTAAAATACAAGAAAACAAGTAACTGCTGAAGTTCTACAATTTAGTTCACAGTGTTCAGCAACTAGGCAAATACAAGTAACGTTAAAATTTGTCAAAATTAGAAAATTAGTGCATATTTTGCACTAAAAACAGCACATTTGCAAACTTGGACAAATATTCAACATATTTCAAAGAAGCCAAATATGATATAACAGCACTGTTTCAATAAAAAAACTGATCCAAACCTCTCAATGAAGTTAGTAGTCATAAAGACGATTCTGGCCTCGGAAGAAGCAACTCCGTCCAAAGCATTAAGAAGTCCACTAAAGGTGAGCCGCCCCATGCCCTGGTAGGCCAAAGGGTCTGGGTAAAGAGAACATAAATAGAATGTCTTATTATAAAACATATGGGAATGGTGATCAATGACCTTTATATTTAAAAACTAAAACCATTCAAGCTTTACATGATTGATGAACATCAATGACAGGGTAGACTACGCTAAAGAACAATGTAACTCAGAAAATAAGGTGTACAAACAGTCAGTTATAAAACATTTATAAAAGCGCCCCCTGTGGACATACTCTCAGTGGGTGCCAGCTCCCGGCTGACAAAGGCAGCATCCACATCCTCCAGAAGAATGATACTCTGCTGTGGAGCCACGCTCAGCAGGTGGTTCAAGCGGTCATCTGACAGACTGCGATCACTCAGACTCATCAAACAGATGCTGTATCCCAAGTCCCCAGCCAGGGCTGTTCTGTACAAACGCATACATAAAACTTATATATACACAAAAACCTGTAATCTAAGGTAAATTTCATATGCATTAAACCAACTGCATTTGTTTAACCACCCTTTCCTAATTTTATACTGCACATACTGTTGGCAGCTCAAGGACTACTATACCAGCAGCAGCTGGATTTTGCATATTTACATGGTGAAGTTAAACTTATGCCATTGTACTGCAGTGATGTTATGCAATTATTGCCGCTAGAGCTGGGCAATATGACAATAATACACAATATACTTTTCTAAGCATATCAAAGAAATTGTTAGAAACAGTGTTATTAGACTGGTTTAATTACATGAAGTTTAATTAAAGAGTAAAAATCACTGTACTCAGTATGGGAGTATCTGAATAATAGTTTTTAAAAATTGTTGCAACTGATGCATTTAGTCTTTGATTACATGTATTGTGTTAAATATCGTTTATTGTATAAATGTCTTTAAATATTATGATGTAGGATTTTTACCATATCGCCCAGCCCCAATTGTAGCATAATGTTTAGGTGTAGGGTAAACAAGGTCACTGTTCTTACATGAAGCTACTCTTTCCACAGCCTGGTGGTCCATACAGTAGATATCCCCTTCTGTATGGGATTCCTAAACAAAAATAAAGAAAACAAAATTGTGTGTGTTTGTGCATATTTTTTTTTCCAGATCTCAAAGAACCATATGTTTGATTGTGAAGATGTACCTCTCTCAATATACCACTTCGGATTATTAATGAATTCCTTTACATCATCCACAATCCTCTCAGCCACCCCAGTCTCCAGGACAACGGAGGATAAGGGCCGACGGCGGCGGGGGAAGCCAAATGGTCTCCATTCTGCTCCCATAGCAGTATACATCACAGTGCGGCCCTCCTCCTGCTTCAGAGCCAGCTCTCGAGCTACACAAGCAAGCAAGATCCAAATCCATTTATGAAATATAGAAAATTCGGAGGTCTTAGAGCTCTTAAGACCTGCATCAACTAAAATACATTTTACGGCTACTGATTGGCTCATACCTTCCTGCAGTATATTGAAAAATATCTGCCGGTCTCTGCCAAGCGCTGTAAACGTGACAGACTCCCACGGTGTTCCTGTGTTCAGATTCATCATCTGCTTCTCTCGGATCCTTTCCACCCTTATCCACTTATGTCCATACCTACAATAAACAGATTCAACAAATATCAATAAATAATTTACATTAATAAGTGCACACAGTGTCACTGACAGAAAGCATAGCGTTATTTCCACTGCTGTCATTTCCACAACCTTCACTTTAGACAGGTCCACGAGGACACATTTAATGAAATAAAAATGACCAATTGAAAGGTCTGTGGTGCCTCACCAAATGATGTGGTTTCCAGGACTTGGGTGGAAGTCAAAGTGTGTGTGGATCCGTCCACTCTCATGCTGAATGTATGAGGTCTCCACACTTAGATGCTGCGTACGCTTGGCATGCTTGGTAATCCAGCTCAGCAGCCAGTGGTAACTCTTATCTTTGCTGGGAACCTCCAAAGTGATCATGTAATTCCGTCTGAAGAAGATCATGCCTATCTGTGCCCCCTTCCTGGCAAATGCAAGAGCCGTGCCCACACCCACCAGCCCGAAGCCAGCCCCAAAGTAGGGGTTGTCCTTCAAAGCTCCAAGGAAATCGGAAAGGGTCATTATCTGGATGGGCTAAGTGTGTCCTTCGTGAAACACCATTAGTCTAACCGTGTCTTTCATCCGATGTACACTCTGTAAAACAAGAGATCACACACATATTCATTTATCCTCAAGATAACCAGCCACTGAAACGGCTTTAAGCATGTTCAGATGCCAAATGTCACTAACCAGCACTGTGCAATTCTGTCACTGAATCTGACCAAAGGGAAAACACACGCTGCATTACCTACCTTTATGGTATGGACATCTCACTAAACCGTGTGCATCTCATGGTTTATTTAATGCACTTTCACATAAATCCATTCTTGCAGCTTAATCCAGTGATTCCGGTGCTTCAGAGACGTGGGAAGCCTCGTCCCCCACACAGGTACTCAGCAAGCGGCCAGGACGATCACATGGCCACCACAATGACACTGTCGGTGTTCAGGGGAACGTTTCCCCCTGGAAACGAGAGCCACCCAAACAGTTCCGTGCTACATGCTAAAGAGAAACTACGGACAAAAACACAATATCTGTGAAACATTAATAAAACAAAAACGTTCTTTAAAATCCAACCTCGATCGAAATGTCAAAAACAATGCTCTAATCTGAATCTTTTCGGTAGAGCAATAAGATTTGTGCTGGTTTTGTAAAAACAAACGGCGCCGCCCGCACGACGATTCAGTCGATATCACAAATGCAGGTAATGTGAGAAATTTAATAGAAAATAACCCGCATTTTGTTGCTCGTCAGCTATCTTAGGTGGCCTGGTAAAAAGCTGGGCCTATAAAAACCCCAACATTGCGTCTGAATTAGACTAAAAAGACTTGAGCTGAAAATGCGCTGTTTTCCAGAGTGAGATCAGCTGAAACCCCAGGCAGTAGGTCCTACTTCTGTTTCGTTGGGACCTCCAATATTCTGTTATACTTCTGTCAAAACACAGATTTTACTATGTTTAAAACACTCCAAGTGTCTTTAAAATGTATTGGTGATTTAAGAATGTAAATAAAACACAGAAACTGAACGCAGAAATAATTCTTATTCCTATTCTTTAGACCCATCATCAAAATACTAGTAAAAAAGTAATCTCATCTGTTTGTTTTGCTTGTCTAATGGTCCCTGATGTCCCCAACACCACTATCTTTTATTCCATAATCTATAAGCAGGTGCAGGGCAAGTGAGGTTGGATCACTTCTACTCCCTGGAGCAGGTGCTGGTTCAGCCATGTGAAGAAACACTGGTCCATCTCACTCACTCCTTCACGGCTTTTCCAACTGGGGTTTGACAGCTGAAGCAGGATGGAGGACCCAAAGCTAAGCACTGAACTGTGCAGTGAGGTCCAGCTTCATGACCGCGTACAGCAGGAGAAATCTCTGACAAACAGGGGTTAGAGAGCTACACTTTTATTCTAGTTTGAGGAGATAAACATGCCCAGCTGGCACCAGATGCCAACTTGACATCAGAAAGAAGTTGGGCTCTTGACGACAGACAGTAAATGCTAATTATAATATGAATATCAGGTTGGCAGGTCAAAACCCAATTGTACAGATGTTTCACGTTGTGTTGATGTTAACTTTATTAAGTTTAGCAGACGTCGGACTTTGGTCACCATAACTCACAACTCAGTTTCGGCATTTTACGTTGTTGTGACGTTTGGAAGATGTTGAATTTTGGTTACCCGACATCACAACCTCCATTCAGCCAGATAACAACGTCTTGTGATGTTGGAGGCTAGCCTATAAGGCCATTTATGCAGTTTATTGAGTTAATTCTTGTTCTGCATTTGTGTGTGTTTATTCTTAACAGTTTGTAACCAAGAGAAAGCTGTAATGCAAGACAGGGTTCAGTCTGGAAGTCAGAAGAAGAAAAAAGAGAAAAAGAGAAAAGCGCAGGATCAACCAACATCTTTGTCTCTGGATAATGTTCAGAATCCTCAGCCTCAAAGACAGAAAAATCTAAGTAAAAGAGCTAAAGCCTCAGTTCTTAAGGCGAAAACGTCAGGGCACTCAGCCCAAGGTGAGCAAACACTAAAATGAATTATTTTTAAATGCTGCAGATGTACTTAAAATGTATTCACAAACTCTGCATATTATTGTGTTGAAGATCATGTGGAAGAGGGCACAGAGCACATGTTTCGCACTCACATATGTACAGAATGCCGACGCTGCTTTAAGACACGCTCTCATCTGATGGAGCATCTGCGTATCCACTTTCCTGACCCCAGCCTGCAGTGCCCCACCTGCAAGCACTACTTCACCAGCAAGAGCAAACTGCGTGTCCACATGCTGAGAGAGTCTGGTGAGAAGCTGCACCGCTGTCACTTATGTGAGTATGGTGCAGTGGAACGCAACACTCTGCGCCGCCATCTCATCAGTGTGCATGGCCATCCAGGAGAGGAAGATGGGGCCACAGACCTCTACACATGCCCGACCTGCCACAAGACCTTTAGTCAGAGTCAGGCATTAAAGAGCCATATGAAATCCCATCACATGCTGTTCGATGGGCAGCCTCTGCCCTGCTTCCAACAGGGATGCTCTTTTCAATGCACAGAAAAAAAGCTGCTTCAGAAACACATATTGGATGTGCATAGAATCAAGGCCGTAGAGTGTCGTCACCATGCCTGCTGTGCTTTGTTTGGATGCAAGGAAGATATGGAGGCACATTTTCGGACCCATCAGGCCTTTCATTGCACACAGTGTGACTTTACATGCTCTAACAAGAGCCGTTTTCAGCAGCACAGAAGACAAGGCCATGCAGGAGACAAACAGCTCAGCTGTGGCTTCTGTCCTTTCACTACTTTCAATCCAGTGGATTTTGACCAGCATGTAGGCCACTTTCACGCAAATGAGAAAACTCATAGATGCGAAGAGTGCAGCTTTGTTACTGCTCACAAAAGAGTCCTTAAAAGACACATGCTGATGCATACAGGTGAGATTACCTTTACAAATATATATGCTACATAGGTTGTCTAGTCCCTGTAGGGAAGTATTGCCAATAGACTAGGACTCTCTGGAGCAGATGAACATGAACCTATTGGCACCTTGCCTAATGCCAGGCGTGAGCTAGAGGGGTATAACCCCCCCCATCATTGAGCTGTGGAGCAGTGGAACTGTGCTCTCAGGAATGATGGTGCTCTATCCAAAATAGTTGGGGTGAGTTGGGGTCTTAGAGATGAGATGGGGTGAGGTGGCAATCATCAGTTTAAAGATCTAAAGAGGTGTCACAATATGTCCAAGACATAAGATAAGATAAGATAGTCCTTTATTAGTCCCGCAGTGGGGAAATTCCCCACCATGTTCACCATTAGTGTTGGACATCCACACATACGTACTAGTGCCCAGAACGGTGGGCAGCCATCTCTGTGGCCCCCGGGAAGCAGAGAGGGTTAAGGGCCTTGCTCAAGGGCCCAAGCCTGGGTAGACCAAATTCCACCTATGTCCAGGACTAATGGTGAATACGCTTGTCTTGTATTGTATATGGACAAAAGTATTGGCACAGCTGCTCTAAATTCTTCTCAAATAAAGGGTATTTAAAAAAAAAGCAGAGTATCCTGCTTTTGTTTTGAACCCACAACCCTGTCATCAGTAGCCCGGTGCTCTAACTGATATGCTATATAATGTATATTGCAACTTTACAGTAGGAAATAATGTTGGAGCATTTCTGTTGGTCCATTCATCATGAAAGTTCAACGCAATGTAAAGAACAGCAGCAGGATTTGTATTATATAAAAACAGGAAAAACTAAAGAGTTTTTGTGTGCGACAGTGACGATATACATTGTGGCTGCACGGTGCAGTAATACTGATTGTGGTTGTATTTGTTTATTGATTTCTGCAGGAGAAAAGCCCTACAAATGTACTTTGTGTGAATTTAGATGCCGGGATGAAACATATCTCTCCAAACACATGTTGACACACTCTGATGTCAAACAGCACATGTGTTCTGAGTGTGGTTATGTAACTAAATGGAAGCATTACCTGAATGTCCACATGCGCAAACATACTGGTGATCTCAGGTGTGTTTCATTCTTGTTTATTATATATTTTTTTAATTTTACTTATTTCAAGTAACAAAATGAGTTTTCTGTGCCCACTTTTAGGTACAAGTGTAACCAGTGCTCATACCGTTGTCACCGCATCGACCAGCTGAACAGCCACAAGCTGCGGCATCAAGCAAAGACCCTGATTTGTGAGGTCTGTGCTTACTCTTGCAAGCGAAAGACTGAACTGCACAAACACATGCAGCTCAAACACTCGGTAGGCGAAGACCAACAGCCTCCTCTTTACCAGTGCAAGTTCTGCCCATACACAACAAAATATCGACAAGCTCTTCACAATCACGAAAACTGCAAACACACTCGGACAAGGGAGTTTCGCTGTGCCCTCTGCTCTTATTCAACATTTAGCAACACCGGCCTTTTCCTGCACAAGCGAAAAACCCATGGGTACGTGCCTGGCGATGCCAAGTGGCTGGAGACATATGCAGAGAAAGAAAGACAGAACAATTCAATGGATATGATGCAGAACTTTTATTCTAAAGTTGTTGGCTCCAAAAAAGTAGTTGAGAAGCACTCTGAAAGACAAGGAGATTCAAGGGGTAATTCACAAAACCCAAATCAAGAAGATTCAGAAAATCCTGTTGATGTTAATCTTCATATTCCTCAAAGTTGTGAAACAGTAAACGGTTCAGACACTGCCAGTACCATAGTGGAACATCAGGGAAGTTTAGATGTTCATTCATTTGGAGATGAGACACTCAAAGTCAGTGAAGGTCAGTCAGTTGTCTGTGAGCCAGAGCCATGTTCTATTTTAAACCCAATAACATGCACTGATAGTGCACAAATAGCACACTTTCCTACTGTGTCAGAAGACCGGGAAATCACAGCTATGGCTGTTGATGCCTCTCCAAAGTCTCACACATCATGCAATGTTCCTCAGATCCGTTCTGAGTCTGTAAGTGAAGAGGAAGATGTTGCTGCATCGGACCGCGAGGAAGGCAGTGATACTGAAGAGCAGGCACTAGAGGGAGGAAATGGTATGTTGCAAGAAGGGTCCCAAAGCTCAGTGGCCCATGAAGCAGCCTCCTCTGTTGATGATGCAGGTTCAGAAACGCTGCTCAAGGTTATGAGAAGACAGGACAAAGACCAAGCTGAAGCACTGATACTGGAGGGTAGGGTGCAGATGCTGGTGGTCCAAACCCAGGACAACATCTACCAGTGTGATCACTGCTCTTATTTCACGCGAAAACAGGCAGCCCTAGTGCGGCACTGCAGATCATCCTGTCAGGTCATGAAAGCAACTCTCCAGTGTAAGGACTGCGGGTTACGCTTCAAGCAGTTGCGCTCATTTAACACCCACCGTCTCAGAAAGTGCAGTGCACTGCATAAGAAGAAGAAGATGTTCTCTGTTGTGAAAACATCGGAAAAGATAAGAGATCAAGGAACTGCACAGGCCCTGGACGAACTGTCTAATAAGAATCAGCCTGAATGCCCAGTGTCACCTGTTTTAGTGATGGATCGGTGCAAGGAAAACGTGCAAAGTCCAGCGGGAGATAAAAGGGTAGACACCACCCTGAAAGATAATAACACAAACCGTGCTTCTGTTTCTGAAGAGTCCCTGGGCTTAGAAACTGTTGAAACCTGTGGTTACCATGAAGGCAATAAGTTGACCTGCAAAACGTGTTCCTTTTCATGTAGCAGGAAAGCTACGATGGATCGCCACCTCACAGCTTGTTTCCCTAAAGAGAAGCTAACTGTGAGTGAGCCAGATGATGAAAACAGTGAATTAGATTGTGAGCATAAAGAGCAAGACGGAGAGAACAGTGAAGCAGAAGGAGAGAAAATAGCGAAGACTGCTAAGCGATTTTCCTGTCCAAACTGTCCATTTGTTTGCCAACAGAGGAGAGCGTTAATGAGCCACGAGAAACGTGGCTGTTTAAAGCCTGGCGAGGTCCAGTGCCAACAGTGTTCATTCGTGGCCCGATCTGAGAAGTCTCTAAATCATCACATCCTAGTTCACAGTAAAGACAAGGACGTTAAACGAGGCAAAAGAGCTCAACTTCACTGTGAGCTTTGCACCTTCACCTGCAAGCAGGAGCGATGTATGGCACATCACGTTGCGCTGAAGCATGAGGGTGCTCGCCCTTTCCACTGCCGCTTCTGTGATTTCAGCACAGCAAGACGCCACCGCCTGGATGCCCATGAGTCATTGCACACAGGTATTGGCAGACACTGCTGTGACCTGTGTGGTCAGACCTTTGGCACCTCATCCAAGCTACGGCTGCATCGCCAGCGGATCCACGACAGACAGGCCACCCACTTCTGCTCTCTTTGTGACTACAAAGGCTACAATCCAACCGACATTAGCCGCCATACCCTCAGTTGCCATACAGGAGAGTTGAGCCATCCCTGCAACCAGTGTGAGGCCCGCTTCAGCTCTGACATTGCCCTGAAGCAGCATTGTAAGCGGACACACCAGACCGCCAGCACCCATCGCTGCACTGAGTGTAGCTTCGCCTGCAACAGCAAGGTCCTCCTCAAAGCCCATGTGCAACATGAACATTCTAAAAGTGAGAACATCACCTCACAGGAAAATCCTGCCTCTAAGCTTGTTACCGAGAAAAGTCGCAGAGTTTCCCTTACCCAGCAATGTCCAGATTGCCCTTTCACCACTGGAAAGAGGTTGTTGCTCATCCAGCACATCTTGGATGAGCATGAAGGGGGACCTCCAGTGGAAAAAACTCTCAAGTGCGACATCTGTGGCTTCTCTTGTTTCCATCAGCTGGTGTTTGACCAACACATTCGCTCGCATGGCGGTACCTGTCTCTACAAGTGCACTGAATGTGACTTCTCAACCCGGAACAGGCAGAAGATCACCTGGCACATGCGCATCCACACTGGAGAGAAACCCTACCGCTGTGAGAAGTGCAGCTACACCTGTGCTGATCCTTCTCGGCTCAAGGTATTCAAAGTCATTGTAACAGCATGGCTATACTGTTTGTCGGAGGAACTACAGCACAGTAATCTTCATAAGATGTCAGAGTGCGTAATTTGGTCACTCTGTCTACTTTGCAATTTGTTTAAGCAGTTAATGTTCGAACAAGGTAGCATTGGGACGTAGTTACCAGAAATTCTAAGAAGAAATGTCGTCTTAAAACCTGCTCATGCAGTTCTCACAAAGTTTCAGACATTCACCAGTGTTTTGATAATGGGGGATTTGTTCAATTTACAAGGACAATGGAATCAAGCATTATAACAGCAGAGCTGTGAACAATTCTGCAGCTTAAAAAACTTTTCTTCTTAAAACATTGTTCTTAAATTGTTGTGTTCATTTCAGTATCACATGAGGATTCACCAGGACGAGCGCAAGTACCTCTGTCCAGAGTGTGGTTACAAATGCAAATGGGTTAACCAGTTGAAGTACCACATGACAAAACATTCAGGTAACAGCCATCTAATAGAGATGTATATGTTCATACACCGATCAGTCATTACATTAGTACCACTAACAGGTGGAGTGAAAAAAAAAAACACTTGGGCAGCAAGTGAACAGTCAGTTCTTGAAGGTGATGTGTTCAAAGCAGAAAACACAAGCAAGCGTAAAGATCTAAGACACTAAGATGGCTAGATAACTGGGTCAGAGTATCTCCATAGCATCGGGGTGTTCCCAGAGCTGGCCCAAGGCATTCTCGAATTACGTGGCCGCTTAGGGCCCCAACACCACTCGGGGGCCCCCAAGAGCACCAAGGTATCATAAAAAAAAAAAATTCTCTCTCTCTCAGCAAATCGCTCTAGGAAAATTAAAAGACACACCAGCTCCCACCTTAGGCCTTCCATTTCCTTTTTTTGATTAGTTTTTTCTGGCCCAGGGAGAAAGGGAATTGCGCAATATGCAGAGGTGGTTGGAGTTAGGAGACCTGTCAATAATAGGTGCCTTCCTCCCATGTCTCAAAAAAGGAATGATCCCTCTGGTGCTGAGGTGGTGGTATGGGGGGCCACAAAGGAAAATCTGCTTAGGTCCACATAAAGGCTTGGGTCTGCCCTGGCTGTTCCCAGTTTGCAGTGGTCAGTACCTACTAAACATGGCCCAAGAAAGGACAACAGTTGAACTGGCGACAGAATAATGGGTACCTAAGGCTCACTGATTCAATCCATAGAGGCCCTACCTCACAATTCCCAAGACTTAAAGGATCTGCTGCTAACATCTGAAGGTCCTTGGATGCCACAGGACATCTTTGGAGGTAAATGCCTTGATTGGTCAGATCTGTTGTGGTGTTTCAATATTAGGCAGGTGGTGTTAATGTTTTGGCTGATCGGTGTACATAATCCACTCTGTTGTTTAATGTTTAAACTATGTATTGAATGCCATTAATTCTTCATTATGATCTCCCTTTGCGCTCTAAAAGGAGCCAAATCATATGCATGTGAGGAATGTGAATATCGCACAAACCGTGCTGATGCCCTGCGCATCCATCGTGAGACACGCCACCGAGACGTGCGCTCCTTCATCTGCGAGAAGTGTGGCAAGGCATTCAAGACCCGCTTCCTGCTCAAGACGCACCAGAAGAGGCACAGCGACGAGCGGCCCTACGTGTGCTCCATATGCCAGAAAGGTTTCCGCTGGCCTGCTGGCCTCCGCCACCACTACCTTTCCCACACTAATCAGCTGCCTTTCCGCTGCCTCTACTGCCCCTATCGGGCCAAGCAGAAGTTCCAAGTAGTGAAGCACTTGCGTAGGCACCATCCGGACCAGCCTATGCAAGGTGGGGTGGATAAGGATCCTGACACATGCACTGTCCCACTGCAAAAGGCCCGCCTTAGGCCAGGAGATGACCAGCTGGCAAACAGACAGGGTATTGCACAGAAAGAGAAAGACACTGACACTGAAGACCACTAGTCTACATTTTATGTGCTTTTAATTTCAGAAAAGACACAGCAGCTGTCCTGTAATGAACTTCAGCCTAATTGGATCTGGAGTTAATGCCTTTTAGCTAAATTAATATAGTTAGTTATAAAGACTTGTGTATTCATGGGGAAAATCAATTAATTCATCACATGAAAAGTGTTGACAATATTTATTTAGGTCACTGCCTAATCGCTTAGCAGGCAGCTAAGAATAGTGAATGTCCTTACCTGACTGACTGACTGACTGAACGATTCCACATTGTTGAAATGTGCATGTGCAGTAGCTTAGCTTTGGTTTTGAAATCTGTCCTCAGGGCATCCCAGACATTTTGCTATAATATACCTTGCAACACACTCTTTAAAATAAAGGTGCTTCAGATAGTTGTTTGGGTAATGCCATAGAAGAACCGCGGTTGGTTCCATAAAGAACTGTATTTGTAGAGATATGGAGTTTAAAGTACCTTTCAACGGCCTAAAGCTGTGTTTTTTAACCCAGCCCTTCAAATTCTAGTGCTTTTCATGCTTCCAACACACGTGATTCAACTCATTAACAAGACCTTTCAAAGTTGCAGGGGGTGAGTTAAAGCACTGTGTACACTAAAATGTGCAGGGCAGGATGCTTCCAGGACCAGGGTTGAGAAACGCTGGTCTAAAAAACCGTCATATGATGTAAAGGTTCTTCACACTTGTACATCTCTACTAGGCATCGCTAGGCATCTCTACTAAATAACCATCTGAAACACCTTTATTTTTGAGAGTGTGGCGTTCAAGTTGTTATAGCAAAAAGTCTGGGCTGCCTTAATGACAGATTTCAAGACCATATGCACATTTCAACAATGTGGACACACTTAGTCCTGGACTCCAGGTTCGCCCACTGGTCACGTAATCATGAATAGCTATCGAGCACATCCCAGAATGACAAATTTGTCTCAGTTTTTTTACATTAATTTAGTTCTGGCTGTGTTTAGCAGGATAGCACACATAGAAGATATTTTATATACTTTATTGTTTATTTATGGGTGCTGTTATCATCTTTACAAGGAATAACATGGCTTAATCATGTAAAATTGAATGGTTCACTGCAGTTTTCTAGGAGAGAATGGCACTATAATGAAACTGACCACATTCCATTCTTGAATCCAACATTTATGGACAGAAGAGCTGTACAAAGTCACACCATCCTTACAATAAGACTACCGGTGATGAGATCAGCATGGATAAAGACACAAGGCTTTTAGGAAAATTCTTTGGGTTTTGGTATATTTCAGAAAGCAAGTACCACAATACAAGATCAGGATCAAGATATCTTGAAACAATTTAACAACAACAAATACAAGTACAGGTGACAGTAATAAATCAATATCTCTAATAACTTCTGCTTCTTCAGACGAAGCTACTGCTACTTCTAAGACCACACACATACACATTTAAAGTTTTTTTAATTATTATTGCAGCTTATTTGAAGGGACACTGCTTAGTAGCTTGTAATAGTCCTACAGCCTGAAAACGATACTTATCCATTAGTTTATTCTAAAACTGGGGGGGTTTTGCTATACTACAAATACTGACCATAGGTGATTGTACAGCTGAGAAGGCACTATACTGACAAAAGGTTTAAGCTACAAGTTATTTTTTTTTATTTTATATGTAAAATGTTATTTTTCCACTTACATCTATATCTCACATGACAACAGCAATAAAACCTGAATGCTAAAGCACAAAGCTTCTTCGGTTTTGGTGCATTTTGGACATTATGTGCAAGGCAAATACAACTTCAGTTTTATATTGATAGCAGTTCTAAACTCTTTCTAATTTCTAATGTGTACACACAGCAGCACAGATTATGATCTTGCACAAGTTTATGAATTTCACCCTTCCAATGAATAGCAGCACAGAATTTTGTCAGTGCCTTTCAAGGGGGTTAGTGCTGTGCTGCATGTTCATTTAGGACGCCTCGGTGATGTTAATGTGCACAAACAGCGAAGAGGGGCACATGCTTGTGCCATCCCTGGATAAAAGATGGATGTGGCGGTAGCCTGAAAGGAAGAACATATCAGTTTAATTGACCATTTAATCATTCATGAGTAGCGCACTATTTTGACTCTGTCCTGACTGCTCACTCACCCGACTGAATGCAGGAGAACGGCACTGTGTACTGTCCTATAAAATCATTCTTGGTTGCCATATCATAGTCCTCCACAACAAAGCGTACCAGTGCCACCTCCGGGGTGTGGACCACAAACTCTAACGTTTCATTCCAGCATGGGTTGAGTCCTGCACAGAAGGGAACAGCATTGCTAAGACTGTGCAAAGTCTATGGTGCTGAAAGTAATCAAATCCCATTAAATGGAGATGGATTTCTTATGTTAACATACACTGCATAGACAAAATAATTCAGACACTGGATCATTTGAGGGTATTCAAGAGTTTATCCTTCTTTTGTGGGATTCATTGTTTCTACTGTCAAGGGAAGGTTGTTGGAGCATTGCTGTAAGGATTTGATTGCAGTCAGTGACAAGAGCGTTAGTGAGGTCACCCCACCTCATCTCCAACTCCCCAACTAATCCCAAAAATATTGGGTAAAGCACCATCCATCATTCCAGAGAACATAGTTTCACTGCTCCACATCTTAATGCTGGGGGGCTTTATACCCCCCTGTAGCCCACACCTGGGATTAGACATAGTGCCATGTTCATGTTTATCTGGTCTGGCCGTACTTCTCTACAGGGACTAGACAAGCTGTGTATGCCTTGATTTTCCTTTTTATATGGCAATGTTCTTAAGATCGCTCACATCTTTTCCCTCACCATTGTTCTCAATGTAGCTGGTCTCCTGTTTGGTCTGGTCCGCAGGTACTCCATATATTTCCACCCTTACAAAAGGGTCTACAATGGAGCCTTCTTTGTTGTTTACCTTAGGGAGCTGCTGGCCACTGATTACCTAAAAGCGAAACGTCAAGGGATCAGACATTGTTATTTTTAGCTATATTTAGTTATATTTGTCTCACTCAAGTTATGCAAGCCTGGATTAGGGCTGATTAGTGAACTGTTCATTGCCTGAATAGTGAGGATGAGGGGACCGTAATCCTTGCGGTCCTGGGGCCTGTCCGGATTGAAATGTTGCTCACTGTTGCGCAGGATCTCAGGTTTCAGAACATATCCGCAGCGGTTACTCTGACTGAAGAGCCCATCATTAAGATCCATCTCCAGACCTGCCGTCTGGAAGTTTAAAGCCGCTGTGGATCGGAGCAGTATTGACACTTAGTGCAGTTTAAGATGCACTACATTTGTACAAATTACAATTTTAAAAACTATTATATTAGATTTACTAATGTTCAGTTAGCTTCCACCACCATTAATTAACACCCAATTTACACTTTCTTAAGCTGATTTAGCTTCAGTCAAATTAGATTTATTACTGCCTTACCCATTTGGCATCCCACATTCCACATGTCCTGAGGGCAATAGTTTGACGAGTCTGTTCTTAGGCCACTAGGATACACTCTGGTAATCTGCCTTGTGTTGTGCTGAACAACGTCAGCAGCTGTGGGCATATCGGACGCACATGTTTAGTAAAGAGAAACAGTACATTGTATTGTAAGCACATATAAATATGAGTCTACCTGCTTCCTTGATGATTTTGCGTGCCTTAGACTCAGAGAAGGAGGATATGTCATAAGGCTTGCCATTGATGCGCGCGTGTTCAAAGGTGGTGAAATGCTCGTTCTTGCAGTATATGACGAGGTCTGAAAGCTCCTTGGTTAGATTTCGTTTTGATTTCTAGTCAACAGCAACAAGAAAAAAATCATTAACCAGAGAACAATAGAAACTAAGACTTGGTTTGGATATCCCACCATAGTTGATTTGTAAATGTTTAACCAACTGTTTACTTTCATTACCTAGCTCTAACCCTAATCCTAATTCTAACCTAATCATTTTCCCTGCATGCTGCATGACAGATTGACAGGGCTGGACATACTACACTGAAAACTGCCAATAATCGCAATGAGAGAAAATTAAAAATATATATTTTTCTCCCTGTGTGATTATTGACGGTCCTCAGTATAGTGTGTCTATACCCATCAATCTGTATCATGCGGCACTGTTGAGCCCTATATTTGCCATCCACCTGCATCCTTGGATGACCACAAGACACTGAAGGAACATGGCACATCTTTACAAGATTTACAACACAGTTGTGAGTCATGGTTCAGTCATCGCCACAGGGGACTATCCAAGTAAGAACAGAACAATAAACATTGTAGTTAGAAACAACATGTTTGTGTGTCCAGTTAAATATGACATGTTGAGTTAAAACAGATAGAAGTGTGTGTTAATTAACACCTGACTTCAAACTTTGCCTACCTTGCTATCTAATGGTAAGCTCTCTGAGGTCAGGCTGTCCCTGCGCAGTTCTGCAGAATCGTCTTCATCGCTCACTTCACCACTAACTGGATTGTCTGCATCCATAGACTCCTCTAGTCCTCCAATCTTCTTGCCTTTCACCAAGACTTTCCCCTTTAAATCCTGAAACAAATGTAAGTGTTTGAAAATAACGTTTGATACGTTTCATTCATTGATGCATACAAAACATACACTGATTGAATAGAATGCTCTCTGACTAGAAGAAAGATTGTAAGCCAAGTTTATCTATTATCTATTAACTGTAATAGTTAAAACAGACGCTATTTGGATAAAAGTATTGGGACACACCCCTTAATCACTGAATTGAATTCAATTCCATTGCCACGAGTGTATAGAATCAAGCACTAAGACATGCAGTCTGCCTTAGCAAACATTTGTGAAAGAATGGGTCGTTCACCATCCACCACCAACTCAGTTTATGAAATTTTGTCTCTCCTAGATATTCCACAATTAACTGTGAGTGGTATTATTGAAAGTGGAAGCAACTCCACGTAAAAGAGTATGTAAAGCAGGAATCCTAATAGTACATTAGATCTGCCTATTCTGAACAAAAAAAACATCATCATAAATTCTATGTCTAAAGGCCAAGACCAGTTGACTCTATGCTCTGATGCAAACAGTATTTGAAAGTAGAATAATAGTGTTCAGAGCTGGCAATAAGTACAAAGCAATGCCTAACCATTGCTCACCTCTGGAGATGGCAGCACACTGACTTTACCATCGACTGTAGACTTCAGGAGCATGTCACCAAGGATATCCTTTAAGAGCTGAGCCATGACTTTCTGTTGCTCCGCATTGCATCGGTTTTCAATAGACAAGATAACTGGGTACTCCGAGGTCTAAAAGCAGAGTAATGGATAGAACGAATAATAAAGACTCATTTATCCTGCACTAGGGCTTGATTTTGCACATTTTAATAAGGGCTATTTTACCTTGAAGGCGTATTTGGCCACAGTGGCAATTACATCTTTAAAAAGTATCTTGGACGTGAAAGTGTGCCCATGGTAAACAACAGGCTCTCCATTGGAACCATCCCAGCAGTCAATCTCCAAACAGCGACAACCCCGTTTCAGAGCCCTACAAAGAGGTCATTAGCTTCTTCAGAAAAGTTGGGTAACCTTTTACTGGTTTAAGTAGGCAAGTTCATGCTTAACGAACTATATATAGAACATCATTGTGCATATTTTGAAAAATCAAGCAAGTATAAGGATTTAATACTAATATAAACCACTTAGTAGTAAAGAAGCCTGTGTTTTTTACTGAATGTAGGCCTCTATGCTGCTCCTTCCTTTTAGCTGGTCCTCTAGAAGGTATGTGTTATGCGAGGAGGAGATAAAGTAATGGTTGAGAGGTTGGGTCATGTCCTGAAACAGACGCTGGTCTTCTGGGTTGAAGATAGCACCATCAGCCGAGGTCAAATACATCAGGAAGCCATCTATTGACATGGTGTGATTGGTTTTGGCTGTACAGGAACACATACACAGGAAATACTATATGCTATATTCAATAAATCAATAAATCACGAATGCATATAAATGATACTGTACTTCCATTAGTCTCTCACAATGAGAAGTACATAACATTAGTTGCATAATAAAGTGCACTGGCTTTCCTTGGTTGTATATTTATAATTTAAACATCCTGCTAACTGATTCCTAGCTGTTTGTGCTGCGAGACACATTTGCATGTTGATGGTTAACTATTTCTGAAAGTGTCTTCCATTGTAGACAGTGTTGTTTCAGAAAGTCACCAGACCAGAAATTGGGTGAAGTACCGTTGCCCATGGCGGACAGTACCTGTCTCTGAAGGTTCATATCTTTGGATCAGCTCAAGCGCATGGTCATGACTCCTGTCTCCTTCCAGTTGCTCCTCTCGCAGAAACTCCTCCAGATCACAGTGTGAAAGTGTTTGTCCATCACTGGAATAGTCTTGAAACAGCTCCAGAACATCCATCCTCTGGGTAAGCATCTTGTAGAACTGGACAAATTCTTCACCCCCTAGAAAGCCGGTCTGACTTTTATCAGCCATCTGTGCCAAGAAGAGTAAATCAGTCCCACACAGATAGATAAATTCACCTGTAACATTACATTCTGTTCAATATTATATACTGTAATCTATGATCTGTACTATGTAGGCATTTGGGATTGTATTAGTGGTGCCACCGTTTGGTTGGAAGATGTAAAGTTCACCTTAAAAAGAGAGCTTGCATGATCTTCATTCATGTCCATGTTCAAGAGCTTCAGCAGCCTGCGAACCTCCTTATAGCTTATCCTGCCATCATTGTTTTTGTCTGCTTTTAGGAACAAATCAGAGACCCATCTGAGCAGAGAACTTGTTAAAGGAAAACCAGAGATCAAATCCCACAAAGGTTTATTCAGTCACTACCACAAGTTGTCTCTTATTTGGTAAGTACTATGTAAGTTATGTAGTCATGGGAGGGAGGCATTAAAGCATGGCCCTTTAGGTTAAGGTTGGATGAAGGAACAGGTCATTAAACGGGGTCGGAGTGTGAGATGCACATTAGAAGGATACTGGTCGAGTTTCTGACTTTCGCCCATGTTCTCCAGGTTGTCTATGAGGGTTCGCATGCCCTGAATCCAAGCCTGAGCCTCCTCTGCTGTATCAGCCACAAGGTCCAGGTTCCCACGCCGGCCACGGAAAACGAGCGTAAAGCAGCGTTCTGGAGGGAACTCATCTGCTACACTGAGGAACACCTCGGACTCATGACCCTCACGCACTGCCTCCACGTCAACTACAGAGACTGCAGGCGCAAAACGTTGCAATTAAAACAAACAGCATTAAAACAAACAATGGTGCAACACTGTGGATCTTGATGTGCCAATTAATGCTCACTGTTAGGAGTCACTTTTGACTTGAAACACTTAGGAGAGAGGGACCATACAGAGACAGCATGTATGGCAGCATGTATGGCAGCATAATCTGTGGTTTATCAAACTAATGGAACTGTAAACATTAACGGCTGCGATCAGACCGGAAAATGAAAGCATCACATTTTGCTTCTTCTATCTTTTTCTGATTATGCAAATGAAGGTTTCAATCAGAACCCAGAGTTCCACATTAATCCACATAAATTCTGTCTAATCCAGCAGAAAGGGATGAACATGATGGATTTCAGTGTGCATACTAACAATAGCCTCTCATGCTGGGGAGGGTTTGACACATTTTCGGAGTACCTACAGGTTGAGTAGGAGTTCATAGCCCAGCTGGATTTGTATGCAATGGTCTTGCAATCGTCCATCAGCTTGTAGTGACGGTGTCCTCTCCAGATACGAGACTTCGCTTTTCTCAGGACACTTCCAGCCTTCATGGTCTCGAGACTAGCATCTGGCTGGACACCTGAAAGATGGTAGAATAAGATACATCAGTAAAGCATGTTCAGCATGTTATCATATTATGTATATTGTTTGGTCAATTATGCCAAAAGGCAGGATGCAGGGTTGGGGGCAGAGGTGGATTTAGGTCAGATGAACTTACAAATGTTCTGGGGAGATTCCATTTCCCACGCGTGGCTTATCTGTGGACATTAATGTTTATTAATTGTTTTATTTTAATCACCTTCGACCTCATGTCAGTTCCACACATTGTTTCATTGTTGACTATATAATCAGAGCTTAATCCTCCAGTGACGCACAGTGAGTGATCAAGCTGTTTCTTGAATGAAATACATGTGGCGAGGAGAGATTAAACACTCACACTGTAAGCCATTACTGAGATTGTGGCGTGTTAATTGAAACCCAGTTAATCCAGCCCCTCAGGCCTTGCTGCTTAGCTCTGTGTGGTGTCATTCATGGGCATCCTCTGGAGGCAGGGCGTGAACAACATTACAAAGAGCACATCTGAGAGATGGCTTGCCCTGGGAGGGTGCGATAACTCCCTTGAGTACTCTCAGGTTTTCTGTACACTGTTTTGATCCCTGTTTTTTTCTTTGTTACTGAAGAAAATCTAAATGGAGAAAACTACATTTGTTTCAATCCAGTATCCTCTTGCAGTAGACTTTTGAGGCAGAGGCAGCAAAAAAGTAATAGTTTGACTAAAATAGGACCACAACATTTGCCAATAATTCGATTTTTTAAAATTAGAATGAACCCTCCTAAATTTACTTAATTTTATTAAATTTATTCCATTATTCCATAAACCATGTCTATGCATTTTGAATGGGAACAACAGTCTTATCATTTAGTGAAACTTTATTTTTCTGTGACTTTTATCTTCCCATAATTCTCATTACCACAATGACAAGTTCTCTGCTATGTATAGTAATAAGATAACATTGTAATATCAATTTTAAATCAATGAACTCACCCAGGTTTGCTTTATATTAACCTGCCATACATCAGTGTTTGTATACAACCCCCAGTAACCTTATTTGATCTGTTTGGGTTCCAGTACCTGCCATGTTTTGTGAAAATGACCCATTTTGCTTGGAGTCATCCTGCCAGTGTTATATGTAATTTTGCCCAGAATTAAAAATCTGCTAATAAATGTACACGTGCTACAGAGCCAGCAAGCATGATAAGCACAGTTGTGCGTCATGGCTAAACTGGTCCACTTGTTGTTTGATATCAATTGTTCGAAAACAAAAAATCTTTGCTTATGAAAAGTCTTCTCAACAGACATTTTAGTCTGTGAACGCCAGCCAAGAGTGTAGACTTAAGCATTCTTTCATTGTGTGATTTATTCATATTTTACAGCTTCATGTTAGTACTGGCAGTCACACTTAGAGTCTACTTTACAGATTTTCACAGTACAGGTCAGTATGCGCTCTTACAGAAGAAAAAGCTTCCAGAAAGTACAAATGCATTAAAATATAGGTTAATGTTCCATCCCTATATAAGTTATGTTCCATCCCTGCTGTAATGTGAACCTTAGCCCCAACTGCAGGCAGAGGGGAATTTACAGTACAGAATCACATGTAATGAAAAGATAGAGAACCAGCCATACAGCAGGCATAGAGAGCACTTACCAGACAGGAAAGCGTCCCCTTAACCCAGACTTTGCAGTGTAGGAAAAGCAGCGGCTGCGTGGGGCCTGCGAGACAGGGAGTGTCTTCAGGGAGGCTGTTCCCTCTGCTCTGACTGAGCACACTGAACTAAAGAGAGACAGGCTGTGAAAGCAGAGTTGTGCTCAGTGCTGCTGTCCTCCCTCTGCACAGCCTCCCGCCCTCCCTGCATCCATCCCTCCTCCTCTTTGCTCCTTCCTCACCACTCCCACTCTCCCTTTTTCCACTGTCATGCTGCCAGGCTTCCATTTGTTTAAACTGTGCCACTCTTTCTTCTGTCATCTTTCTTCTGTGCATCGAACACCACTTTATTCTCAGCCATGAAGCAGTCTCCTAACATGGCTGCGTTCAGAACAGCCTTGTCTTCAGAGTGGCTTTCGTTCATACTGTAGCTTTTAAATAAGTATTAAAGCATGGACAATATGACATTGGACCAGAGTTTGGCACAGTTTGGTGATTTCTCTATTCTTTCGCAACAACTAACCTGGTTATTACCTGCTGAGGTTAAATCAGGTGTGTTGAAGCAGGAAAAACACCAAAGTGTGCAGAAATCTGACCCTCCAGAACTTGAGTTCCCCACCCCTGCATTAGACCATTCTCCAGAAAGCACAATTTCAGGTTACCCAACTTTCTACTAGAATTTCCCATAAAGATCATCAAGATAGGGAAATCATGGAAGGCAGTTGATTTCATCCAAGGATGCATCATGGTCTTCTGAGGCTTCTGGGCACAAGTGTCTGAGAAGACCCCCAAACATTCCAACAATCCTATGTGGAAAATCAATTGTATCAAAATTAATGAAATCAGTGATCTTAATATTAAACACCTGAGAAGTTATGGTTCATGTTCATATTTACTTTCATATTGTTTTGAAAATAAACCTTATTATCTTTATATATGTGCAACATCTTGTTGTGTGTCATCATAACCCAGCTAACATGTCCATGTGGGGCCTGAATAGGTAGCCCAACCGGGAACCAAAAGATTTTGTCTTTGAGGTCCATGTTCTGTTTTTAAAAAATTGCAAGATTTTGTCTTGCTTTCAGTATCGCAATATATTGTGGTGTATTAAATTGTAAACCCTGTATCATAATGTTTATTGTATCACCAGGTTCTTGCCAATACACAGCCCTATTAACTCATAGGTTTGGTTAATTGTAACAGAGGGAGCTTTACTCAAGGGCCTTATAAATAAGAAGCTACAGAGTTATTTGACCAATGCCATAAAAGAACCATTTTGGTTCCAAAATAAACTTTTAAAAAGAAAGATGTGATTAAGATGAATCTTTAAATAATGTGTTACACTCCACTATGTGGAGGCTGTATTTTAACTTGGCTAGCTCTTACTGTGAGGCATGTACATGCTTTAAAGGGGTGTTATATTTTATATATTATATATATTTAGGATAAAGGGGAGATATTTAATCAAATTTCAGTGTAAATTCTGTTATTTAAACATATTACTCTGTAATTACAAAAAAACGTAATCTGCAGTAATGCTGTAATGCAGTAATTTCCCACCACGTAAAAAGGTTAGGGGAGATTGGGCCACTAAACCCAGGTTAAATGTAACACAGGTGTTTTTTAATTATAACTTACACATTAAAAAAGTTACTTTAATGGTGCAAAAAGATTGATGGTCTTCATTGTGAATCTAGAGAGATGTCTGTCCACACACACACGTATTTGCAAGGAGAATATTTTGAGTATGAGATGACCAAAAGCATGTTCTTCTTACCTTGAGTCTATGCCCCACTTTCTGGGGATCTACAGGTGGATTAGTGGGCATGAATTTTTTACTTGTCAGAATTACAGTGTGGATACCTGGTAGTCTTTTCACCTCGTAAAAATAAGTGTATATTTAATTGTTTTTACTAATGAAATATAATAACAGATAAAATACTTAAAATTGTATCTTACGTCAGAGGTAACATATGGCTAACCATGACCGCATTAAGTATAAAAATCCAGCTTCTGGTCATCCAGAAGAGAACATACTATACTGTTAAGCAAACAGTTTAGCTCGTGACCAGCACAGAATAGGGTTTTATTTGAGTTTAATGGACTAGCAGACCAGTTTGACCAAGCTGGTCATACTGGTGGACAAGTGTGGTCATGCAGATCATCCAGCATGGCCAAGCTGGTCATACTAGTAGACAAGTGTGGTCATGCAGATCATCCAGCATGGCCAAGCTGGTCATACTAGTAGACAAGTGTGGTTATGCAGACCACCCAGTATGGCCAAGCTGGTTATACTAGTAGACAAGTGTGGTTATGCAGACCACCCAGCATGGCCAAGCTGGTCATACTGGTAGACAAGTGTGGTCATGCAGATCATCCAGCATGGCCAAACTGGTCATACTGGTAGACAAGTGTGGTTATGCAGATCATCCAGCATGGCCAAACTGGTCATACTGGTAGACAAGTGTGGTCATGCAGATCACCCAGCATGGCCAAGCTGGTCATACTGGTGGACAAGTGTGGTCATGCAGACCATCCAGCATGGCCAAGCTGGTCATACTAGTAGACAAGTGTGGTCATGCAGATCATCCAGCATGGCCAAGCTGGTCATACTGGTAGACAAGTGTGGTCATGCAGATCATCCAGCATGGCCAAGCTGGTCATACTAGTAGACAAGTGTGGTTATGCAGACCACCCAGTATGGCCAAGCTGGTTATACTAGTAGACAAGTGTGGTTATGCAGACCACCCAGCATGGCCAAGCTGGTCATACTGGTAGACAAGTGTGGTCATGCAGATCATCCAGCATGGCCAAACTGGTCATACTGGTAGACAAGTGTGGTTATGCAGATCACCCAGCATGGCCAAACTGGTCATACTAGTAGACAAGTGTGGTTATGCAGACCACCCAGCATGGCCAAGCTGGTCATACTAGTAGACAAGTGTGGTCATGCAGACCACCCAGCATGGCCAAGCTGGTCATACTGGTAGACAAGTGTGGTCACGCAGGTCATCCAGCATGGCCAAGCTGGTCATACTGGTAGACAAGTGTGGTCACGCAGATCACCCAGCATGGCCAAGCTGGTCATACTGGTAGACAAGTGTGGTCATGCAGACCACCCAGCATGGCCAAGCTGGTCATACTGGTAGACAAGTGTGGTCATGCAGATCACCCAGCATGGCCAAGCTGGTCATACTGGTGGACAAGTGTGGTCATGCAGACCATCCAGCATGGCCAAGCTGGTCATACTAGTAGACAAGTGTGGTCATGCAGATCATCCAGCATGGCCAAGCTGGTCATACTGGTAGACAAGTGTGGTCATGCAGATCATCCAGCATGGCCAAGCTGGTCATACTAGTAGACAAGTGTGGTCATGCAGACCACCCAGCATGGCCAAGCTGGTCATACTGGTAGACAAGTGTGGTCATGCAGATCACCCAGCATGGCCAAGCTGGTCATACTGGTGGACAAGTGTGGTCATGCAGATCACCCAGCATGGCCAAGCTGGTCATACTGGTAGACAAGTGTGGTCATGCAGACCACCCAGCATGGCCAAGCTGGTCATACTAGTAGACAAGTGTGGTTATGCAGATCACCCAGTATGGTCACTGGTCATACTGGTAGACAAGTGTGGTTATGCAGATCACCCAGTATGGTCACTGGTCATACTGGTAGACAAGTGTGGTTATGCAGATCACCCAGTATGGTCACTGGTCATACTTGTGGACTTGTTTGGTCAGGTTGGTCACACCGGTGGAGCAGCTAAGCCATCAAACTCAACCCTATTCTGGTCCAGGGCTAAACTTGTCAACCAGCTTGAGCAGCTCGAGCTGGCCAGTCTGTTTGTTAGCAGGGCTGCAGCAGCATCTGATAACCCCACAGTGAATAATATCTGAAAACAGAGGATCTACTATGAAAAACTTTGTGTTTACAGTAAGTACAGAGCGCATGTCTCTCTCCTTGGTGTCATTTGAGGCTAAAACGGCTCGCCACGAACATCAAAATAAAGGAGGAAGTCTCGCGTGACTGGCTCAGCTTCTCGCCTCCCATTTCCTCTGAGTTTCTGGTTCCCGCCATCACCGCAGCGCGCCGCATGCCGGCAGCTCTCCGCCTCCGACACAGCCTTGCCCGGGGAGATACTGCTGAAAACGAGTCGCCTCTACCGCTTCCAGCCTGGAGAAAGGTATAGAGCCGGTGTTCTGTTCTGGGAAACGCGGCGGTGTTTAGCTGGGGTGAAGGCTGGTGCACAGCGCGCCTGAGTGAGGAGGCTGTGCTCGGCCTGAGCCTCTGTAGCTCCGCGCTAAGCGCTCCGGGCTCCGCGCTCAGACTCATGATTGGACAGACGGAGCGCTTTACGTGAACCTGGGGGATATTATCAGCGCAGTGCTGCAGCTTTTTTATTTGCAGGGTTATTTGTTATTAATGTGACTCTGTATTTATTTAGCTGTATGGTTATCTCTGTAACGGCGCCGTCTCCTGGGGTCTCTCCGGCTAGCGGAGGCGCTCGAGCCTAGTGGAACCAAATTAGTTAGCTAGCCAGCCAGCTAGCCTGCTCGGGCTAGGCTAGCTCCTCACTGTGTTTTGGCGGCTCTGTTAAATTTGTGGGTCTCCTTTTAGCACAAATGACTACGGAAACGTCTCGGTTGGTGGTGATATCGCAGTTATATTAGCTAAGGGAGGTAGGCGCCGCGCTCGTGCTGCTGCTGCTGCTCGTGCTGCTGCTGCTGCTGCTCGTGCTGCTGCTGCTGCTGCTCGTGCTGCTGCTGCTGCTGCTCGTGCTGCTGCTGCTGCTGCTCGTGCTGCTGCTGCTGCTGCTGTTGTTGTTATAGCGAGTGCTTAGTGCTAGTAGTAGGACCCAGGCTGGACTAGTTAACTTTTGGATGGGAGAACTTTTAGCTAGTAGGGTGATCAAGGGGGTGCAAAAACCCACATCTTCATTAGCTAGCTGGCTAAGCTGTATTTGGAGGTAAACTGCTCATTTAGATGCATAATGTTGAATTGGAGCACATGCAGGTGACTGACTCCTATAGCACCATGTTTGCATGGTTTACTCACAGCTGGCTCTCCACTGTGTGCTTTATCACCTTATGAAGGGAGTGTTATTGGTTTGCTTTGAAGTCTTGATTATTTAGGTAGCTAGATTACTTAATTGGCTTGCAGGCTCCGCTCGTGCGCTTGAGCGAGCTAGCTAACCTAATTCTGGTTGTTATGCTCCTTATAGCACCGTGCTATCCTACATCTACTGACCATTAAACTGTCCTATTCTTTCCACATGTGTTTCATAATGTAACCCATGCTCTGCTCATTATTCCCTGGGCTGGGCTGTTTGTGACTGAAGAAGCGCCTTTCTCATCCCCTCTTTCTCTCCATTGTTAGGGCTTTTGTGAGGGGCACTGGCCTCATCTGTTCGTCCTCAATAGCGTTCAAAGCGGCACTTTTCAGCGCCCTGTCCAGTCCACGCACTCATGGCTGTCGCAGTGCCCAAGCTGTCCAGCGGTAGCGCTGTGCGCATCCGCTTTACCAGCATTGATGTGGGCACCAGCAGATGGAAAGAGGGCATATTTGAGATCCACGAGAGGGACAACAAATCAAATCTGGTGTTGAAGTTCAACAGCGGGGGAACTCCCAAAAAATTTCAGGTACATCAATCTAAAAAAAGCTTTAGGGCTGTCAGGGATGATTCTGTCATGTAAATCCATATTATCTCCAAAATGGCCCAATTTAAGCATCAGAGAAAAGAAAAATGTCTTTCAGCGGAAGCAGTGTGAAAAGAGTTTAATCCAAGTCGTTCTGGAGCATTTCTAGAAGTCTTCGTCTTTCATAAATTTTGACACCATAGAAAGAACCTCCAGATTCAGTTTGTCAACGTGGAAAACGGCAAAATGTCGATACAAGCTTTTGGCAGTGCTAAATTATTTGATCGTCCTACTTGCAGATCTTCATGATACCTGTATAGATGCAAGTGTTATTTATACCCCTCTTTAAAATATTGCATTGTTTGTTTTTTTTCATGAAAATATTTGAAATACTAAAATAAATCCCTTTCTTTTATTGTCTAAAAAAAGATTGACAAATCTGTATGATACTTGATTAAAGATTAAGTATGAATGGTCACAGCCTTGTAATTTATAAACAACAAAGATGTGTGCAGTTCAAACAAATATCTGCATTGCGTTGCCGTCCAGTGTGAAACGTGTATCTCCAAAATTATGACTTAGAAGAATTACAAGAAGGCAAGAGTTGATCCATAGTAATTCAGACTGTTTCTATTGGTTTATTCATTCAGAATTATTATTATTATTATTATTATTATTATTATTATTATTCAGTATACAAAGTAGCTGCAGGGTTCAAACCATGGAGAAGACTAAACAGACAAAAATGGAGACATTTGGACATCAATGATCTGTCAATCTCTGAATTGGTAGCAGCCTATACTCACGTATTTCTACTTTTTTGTTACAGTTGAGCCACAATGTGAAGAACGTTGTTTTCACCCCAACACACAGTCAGAACCGCTTGTCGCTGACACTGAAAGACTCAAGTGTTGTCATTTTTGAAAAACTGACCATAATAGTTGGGAAGAAATTGAAGGACTACCTTGAAGCAGTGAAGCAGGGAAAACAAACGGGTATGTTTGATCTAGTATAGACTTTGCTTCCCAATGGGACTAGTTAATACAGGGAGTGGGTCACTTGATGGATGAATGAATGAATGAATGAATGAAATTATTTATTCCTTCAGCTCTTAAGACAAACCAGGGAAGTGCCAGTTTTGGGTTAGTACTTGGGAACCGGACAGCACAGAATGATCCAGGCTTATCTTCATCAGAAAAACAGGTAGCACATCATTACTGACTGGTAGTTTGTGGTGGTTTTATTTTTTATTTTTTATATATATTTTTGGCAATCAATTCCTGTATTGTCTAATGTTTTAGCTTCCCTTCTGTGTCTTTGGTTCATGTTTAAGACAACCCCAAGACGGCCGAGCTTGGACAACAAGGAAGAGAGTGTGTCACGGAAGCCGCTGGGGAGTCCCAGTCGAGTCACGTCAACACCTGTGCGTGGTGGGCTCTTGGAGAACAGGTTTGCACTTCTGCTCTTTCTCCAGGCTTGTGTTTGGATGTTGTAGGTTTTACATTAGTCTGTTTTGTCCACTGTCCAAGGGTAGCTCAGTTATGCTGTCTTCTTTATCACTAGCAGAATTTTGCTGTATAGCGAACAGTGTTGCATTGTTGGTTGTGTCTGTATAGTTTTATTCAACTGGAAAGTCGAAAAATTATGGGTCGGATTTTGACTGCACTTGCGAGTGTCACAAAACTAGCAAGATGTTGTGTCTACTCCCTCCATTAGTTTGGATGAGCTCAATCAAAATGTTTGATAAACTTCTGTGTGTACTGCATGGTGTTCTCACTAGCAGCTAGATAGTTTTCAGTGTGCTCACATTTCAGCTGAATCATTGGCTGTACATGGGTCTAATATAACTTGAGTTTGGACACAGGATGCTTTAGATTTTTATTTGATAGTTTATCACTTGTACATAAATACAAGAAATAGTAGACCTTAGGATCGCCTGAAAGTTGTATTATGAAGTTGATTGTTTGTTTGAATTGACTGGGACTGGAAGCAGTGGTTATATGATTGAGCTGATCTGATTTATTTATTTTTTTTTTCTCAGGAGTGAGAAGAGGAAGAGGCTGATGTCCTCAGATACTGACATGACTGAGGACTACCCCAAGGAGAACGACTCCTCTAGGTATTGAGCATAAAGAGCATAGAAATCCACAGGATGGTATCAGACAGATATGCTTGTGTAATTATTTATTTTATGACCCCATTTGTAACTACGGTTTTCTTTTTAGCAACAACAAGGCCATTTCAGACCCATCCAGGAAGTTTTTGCACAGTTGCAAAGAGAAGCTTAAGCAGTCAGAAGAGAACAGGACTTCAGGTTAGTACTCTTGTAGGTGTGAATCATTACGAGTTACTGGTCTGTGTTTTTCCTTTTTGTTTATTCTTTTGTTTATGGCTTGTTCACAAACAGCTTCTCTTGTATCAGCACCCCTCCAGCCATCATCGTTCTATGGCAGCAGGACGGGAACTAAAGATTACTCACAGACCCATTCATTCTTGGACAGGTAAAGATCACATGGACTTTTTCTAGTTCACAGTCGCTTTAATCTACTCATATCCCATCCCGGCTGTTAGATCATTTTAAGTTTTATGAAGTGTTGTCAATGTATAACCAGGACACTAAATAGAGGATCTGCTTTTAATGTTAAACTGACTTTTGCCGTTAAAGGCCCACCAGCACAAGCCAGTCCCCCTCTGCGAAAAGGAGCCTGGTGCTGCCTAATCACTCTACTCCCTTCAAGAAAGTCCGCCCATCTCTGGAATACGGAGGGTGGAATAAACAGAGACCCTCCACTCTAACTCAGTCTCAGCCTCCTCTGCAGGGGTAAGATTCTTGCAGTTTCCTTACTGTAGACAAGGTTTTGGGGATTTTCAGTGTTTTTATTGAGGCATATATTTCTTTACTTTAGGTTCTCCAACTTGGGAAATACCTGCTACATGAACGCCATACTGCAGTCACTCTTCAGCCTGCCTTCTTTTTCAAATGACCTGTTGAAACAGGGCATCCCATGGAAGAGGGTCCCGATCAATGCCCTTTTGAGGTATAGTGTCTGAAGTTGTTTTATGAAAGCTTTGATGACCATTAAGAAGTATTGTAATGTAATTCCTCATGTTTTCCCTCTATTAGGCGCTTTGCTCATCTGCTTGCCAAAAAAGACATCTCCTCTCCAGAAGTAAAGAAAGACTTGCTGAGGAGGGTGAAGAATGCCATTTCATCTACAGCTGAGCGGTTCTCTGGGTACATGCAAAATGTAAGTTTTATATTTTCTGCACAGTTAACTTGCCTTACTTTAAAGCATTATGTAGAATTTCACCTTAAAAAAAAAAAAACTGCTTCAGAATCATTTTGGTGATCCACTGACCTGTACTTGGGAGAGTGGCGCAGCTATCGTTAATATAGACTGGCACACCAGAAACTGCACTTCTGAACGTCGCCATAATAGGCAATGCTTGAAGGAACTGTGTAATGGATGTATTTGTGTAAAATTTTACCCACATTCTTCTCTTATATTTAGTGACGGTTCTGTACCCCTCAGCTTGTAACATGCACATGAATGGCTTGTCTTTTAGTGGTGGCTCAAAGTGTGAATTCTTCTTGACTGTAGGGGCAGGTCCGGAGCAGGAAATACCTATCACTTAATGCTGCTGTAAAACACTCTTTCTAAATAACTTTAGAACTGATTTGCTGTAAGGTGCTTTTAAGAACAATGGGCAAGGATGGGACGTTGCATTTCAGTGTGTTAAATGTGTTGCTCCCAGGATGCTCATGAGTTCCTGAGCCAGTGTCTGGATCAGCTGAAGGAGGATGTGGAGAAGGTCAATAAGAGCTGTAAGAGTGAGCCCTTTTCATGGGATGAGCCTCAGGGCACACGGCTAACGGAGGAGCCTGACACTTCACGCATATACACCTGTCCAGTTACGGTTAATATGGAATTCGAAGTGCAGCACACAATCACGTGCAAAAGGTGAGAAGTGTTGTGTGTTGAAGCTAATTGACATTGTCTCAGTTGTGTACTGTGATTTTATAAATCAGGTGTTTTCTCAGCTAACTTATTTTTGTATTGCATTTATACCTTTATCTGCATTCCTGACTGTTAGGCCTTGAAATATTTTAGTGGGTGGGGGAATGATGGCACTGTCCAGCATGTTAACTCTTTGCTTTGGGCATCATCCATTTAATAGGCCTTAAATGTAAATGTAGTAATAAGCAGAAGACTGAAGAGAAATGGGGATGAGCCATATTTGAATAGACCAGCTGATTGCCATACAAGGCTTTTCCATCGTATTTTGCATGTTACATTAAGGCAGTGTGCAATTGAACGATCTTCATTGTCCATGTTTTATTGCACTGTCAACATGAAACTCAGCTGTGGGGAAGTGGTGACTAAGCGTGAACAGTTCAACGACCTGTCCATTGATCTGCCTCGAAGGAAGAAAACGCTCCCTCTGCGATCCATCCAGGACTCGCTGGACCTTTTCTTTAGGGTAGGGTTACATGCTATCACATGCATACTGTCATCAGCCATATTTAGTTTTGTTTTGCAGAAGTAGTGTCCAAATCCAGGTTTGATGTTGCATGACCTTTTGTTTTGTTGTGACCTAACTGTTAACTGTCTTGGCTACTCTTTGTAGATGGAAGAAATCGAATATTCCTGTGAGAAGTGTAACGGGAAAGCTGCGACCGTCACACACAAATTCAGCAGACTTCCTAGGTAGTTTTGCCACATTATTTGGTATACTCTTCCATGCCTGCTACATTCTGAACTTATCCTATCTCCCTCTGTCTTTATTACGCAGGGTGCTGATTCTTCATCTGAAGCGGTACAGTTACAATGCACAGCTGTCATTAAACAGCAAGCTGGGCCAGCAGGTCTTGATCCCGAAATACCTCACTCTGCTCTCCCACTGCACAGAGAACACGCGACCACCACTCAGCCTGGGATGGAATGCTCAGACAGCCCTGTGAGCCTCTACACCTATCACAGCAGTGTTTCTCATTAGGACCCTGACATTACACAATTTAGACTTGTGCTTTATCTAACTTAACTGATTCAACTCATGAACTCATCATCAAGAGCAGGGAAAACACTAGGCTTTGGTATTTATGATAACTGAGATGCGTATTGAAAAACACTGATTGTGGGTCAACTTGATTTTAGAAAACATGAAAATCTGTGAGGTTGTGCAGGTTTTCAGTCCAAAGTAGGGGCACCCATGATCAATTCTTTGAAGACTAAGAGTGAGCTATTAAACCAGTGTGAGCATATGTGTGCTCCAGCTTGTATGGAACGAAAACCTGCAGCCACCCTTCCCATTTTTTTGCCGATTAAGGCTGGACACCCTGTCCTATGCAGACTTATACCATCGGTTGGAAGCTGAATGTTTTTTTTTTTTTTTTTTTTTTTTTTTGTGAACTGCACTGTAATGATTGTGAATCCAGTCGGTGTTAAAATTGAACTGCACAGTCTATCCCAAATTCTCATGTGTTATGTGCTTCTGGCATTACAGGTCCAGAACACTGAAAACATCACAGTGTGTAAACTCCTCAACGCTACGGTGAGGCAACATCTACAGTTAAGCCAGTGTTGGTGCTTCCTTACTTTCTGAGTCAGATGCATTAAACGGTGGATATTTATTTGTTTACAGGAAAGGCTCTATAAAGTCTGAAAACACAGTCAGCATCTTATGTGACTCTGACAGCGAAGAGGACTTAACCAGAAAAGTTAGTTGCAAACATCGACTTAGTGAATCGCTTCCAGATGATGACCGAATAGAGGAGGTGAGACACTGGACTATTGTTACTAGTATATTTGTTTGTTTTTGCACGATGGTGGAATGCTTTAATTTAAGTGTTGTATAAATGGTTTTATTTTATATGTAAATCATTGTAACTAAGCTGGTAGACCTGCATTCAGTCAGTAATTCTAGACCGGCTTAATATGGAAAATATGCAGTTTACTGGATATTGAAATGACTATCTGCGTCTTGTCTAGGTGCAGCATAATGGTTCAGTGGAGCACCCAGAATTTACAGGCATGAATGATGATGAAATGCTTGCTGCAGTTCTTGAGATGAGTCGCCATGATGCTGGACTTTCTGGGCCCCAGGATGATGAACCAACCAGCAGCCCTGATACAGGCTTTGGAGATACAGATGCCCAGGAGCTAACTCCGCATTTGGACCTGCTGGAAGGAGACAAACCATCTGGAGGTAAATGGTGGTCTTTTTAAAGGATTGCATGCCTTAACATTTTTTTGTGTTTGTTTGATGCTTTATTTATTTGTTTATTTATTTTTTATAATTATGTACATGATTATAGGAACTCTTTGTTTCTGTCCGGTTGATGTGTAAATATATATCTTCATAGTTGTTCTTCTTTACTTCAGATGTACTTGGCTCTCTGGACCTGACTATGGATGAGAACAAGGAGAATCAGACACCAGATGGAGCACAGGGTGAGCTGGACTGGGTGCAGCAATACAACTTGGATCAGGAGCGCGAAGAACAGGAGTTACAACAGGCCCTCGCCCAAAGTCTACAGGAACATGTATGACCTTTTTTGCATTGCTTAGCCTTTTTTTTTTTTTTTTTTTTTTTTTTTTTTTTTTTGACAACTTTGATGTGACTAAATGAGCCCAATTACCCATTGCTCATGTCCACTGACTTTGTTTTAAATCACTGGATTTTTCATTTACAGTAATGAGAGAAATGGCTAATATTGATCTTTTCTATGGACAGGAGGCAAGGGAGATGAGGGAGGATGATGATCTGAAGAGGGCAACAGAGCTCAGCTTGCAAGGTACAGAAATGGAGAATTACTTGCACTTGTAATTACTGTTTCCTCCTTGGATAGTGTATTTACTTTATATTTATTTATTTTTGTTTTTTTTTATAGAGTTTAATAACTCCCTTCCTGATCTGCTGTGCTCTGATGATGATTCGGGCAATGAGGACACTCTTGACATGGAGTACAGTGAGGCTGAGGCTGAGGAATTGAAGAGGAATGCTGAGGTGCAAGTCTAAAGCCATGCTCAAAGATGTTTCTAGAGGCTGCTTAATTCATAATCGTATAAGTGGTAGCTTGGAAACCTACTAGATATTATTGTAAAGGAAATTATGACTTATTATATTTCCAAACACTTTAGTCTAAGCTTAAAGGGAATGTTATTAATTCCAAATTTCCTCTTTTAGTGTGGAGAGCTTCCCAATTCCTTCAGACTCATCAGTGTGGTCAGCCACATCGGCACCAGCTCATCATCAGGTATGAATGAACTATGTTCAGTTAAGTTACTTTGTACAATAGTGGTATTGCAATTGAAGCATTTGACATGCATTAAATGGATGCATTTAGATATCTTGCTGATGGGCCCCGAAGGCGCTGTCCCTATGATCAGGATCGCCGGTTCAAATTCTGGTCATGCTGCTAGCTGTCGGCAACCGAGGCCCAGAGAAAGCAAAAAAATGTAATATAAATGTAAACGTGCCAGAGTTTGAAGACCCAAGACAATATGGCATGGGTTAAATGGCAAGGCTTATGTGATGTTCGTGGTCTGCTGAGTAATTTTAGCTTTCTGTAGCTGCCCGCATAAGTTTGAAAACTTTTAAGCTGGCCTACAAAGCAAAGTATGGTTCAGCTTGACCCGCCAGTCCCTTAAGATCCATGGAAAACAAGCGTCCAGGCTTTTTCTGTCCTGGCACCAAAGTGGTGGAACGAACTTCCCCTGGGTGTCCAAATGGCACAGTCGCTCGCTGCGCAGTCAAACGCAGACTGAAGACCCACCTCTTCCGAGAGTTCTTGGGTACTAGTAAAGTATTCTGGTCTCCATATTGACTTTTGGCTTATCATTATTACAGTATGCACCGAATGCCTACTGGCTTACTGCCTCTAACGGAGTGTATTTTAGTGTCACTGAGTGCTCCTTTTTCTGTCCTTCAGGCCATTACATAAGTGATGTTTATGACATGAAGAAGCAGTCTTGGCTCACTTACAATGATTTAGACGTGTCCCGCACACAGGAGTCCACTGTTCAAAGGGACAGAGACCGAAGTGGATACATTTTCTTTTACATGCACAGGTGAGTGCACAAGTTGTTGACCAAACATATATGATATATGAGTATAGCCACATACTTTTGAGGACCACTTTTAAACTAAATATAAGGTTTAATATTGAAATTAAATGCAACTTTGTTTTAAAGTACAAAATTACACCTGTGTTCAAACCCCTGCTGAAACTCTAGCAATCTTGCATGTTTATATAATGTCACAACCTCTCTTCTCAGGAATGTATTTGAGGAGCTGTCGGAGCTAGAGAGGGCAGGAGGAAGCAGTGATGTCAACCGCACGGTCCTTCAGCCTCTTTAAGGGGCCGCGTTTACCATGCCCTAGATGCAGTCTGGTGCTCGTGTAATGGTCCTTGAGGTGATGAGCTGAGTCTAGGGTAGAAGAAACCCCTGTTCAATACTACTGATCACCGTCCACACACACACTCACATACTTCAGGCACTTTCTTTCCCTTTTCTATTCTTTCGTTTTTCTTTTTCCCTGTTGTGAACTATTGTCACTGTTTCTAGAGTAGACCTCAGTATTGGTGTTCTTTAAGCCCATGTAGATTTAACTGTTTTATGGGAAAAGACACAAACAAGAAACTTAACATCCTGGATTTCTAAAGGATCTGAAATTCAGCCATGAGACATTTGTTCTTCTATTTTTCAAATTCTTCCTATTTGCTGAATATTGCCTTTGATAAAAATAAAGTCCCTTGGAGGAGCAGAAGTCTTTATGCATTAATAAATTCAGAGCCAATGTCTGAGGGTCAGGGAGTGTTTGTCTCTCTTGAGCTGTTTCTTTTTCAACTTTTCCTAAATTCTTTATGATCTATTGAATATAAAGATTTATTCTTATATGTTTAAGGGTGGTATGGGGACATATGTGTTTCATGTTTGATATGCAGCTGAAAATGTTGTGCAATATTTACTTTGCCAGTTGGCTTTTATATGTCTGTCCTATAGCGATGAGAGGGGAAAGGGGTTCCAGTTTATATTCAAGGCTTTACTGACTGTTTATTGATATTTTAATCATATTTTATAAATATAATCTAACAAGCTAAATGATTAATGTAGCTTGTCAGTTTGTTTTTTTAAGGACACTTTTGGAGACTTCTTTGTGACCCTCAGAAACACACCCAGTAAAGTATTGTTTCTCTCCACCTTGCATAGAGCTTTATGTTGTGGATGTTGCACAGCCATTTTTGTGTGTATGTGTAGAACGCCTTTCCTCAAAATGAAGACAGACAATGCATACACCTTTACAGAATAGAGAAGCTATTTCAGTGTGACTTTGCTTTGGGTGAGGTCAGCAGATGTGAATATTTATTTTATAAACTTTTTTTTTTTTTTGGTAAACCACTGTCTGGTTATATTGTCTTTGTTTTACTGTGTTCTTTAACCACATCCAAATCTTTTATTTACGCGTTTCATCCCCTCCCCCCTCCCCTCTGTCCTCTTGATTGCATTAACAAGTGGGCTGAATAGTGTTTTTTTTTTTTTTTTTTTTTTTTTTTTTCTTCTTCTTTCTGTATGGCATTTTAAGGAGCAGTTCTTTGAAAAACAGTGGTATAAACTTTCATTAGTTGCTTAGTGTTCAATATTTGACTTCCTAAAAACATTTTAAAAATAAAATTTATTTAGAAAACAAATGCAGGCTTTGCAGAGTCTTAATTATTAAATCAAGTATGAGGGGGGGTGATTGCTGTTTTCTTCTTTGCTTGTTTAAGTCCATTGATTCCAGCGGCTCGTCACCTGTCTTGTGTGCTGCTTTTTGTAAGGGGTTCAAGATGACTGCCAGTCAGCCTGTTGAACTCGCTGAGAATGTAGCTTTCTCTCTGAGACATCTGTAGAGAGAAGGAAATGCCTGTTTACTTTTCTAAAACATTAACAAATTATTCTTTCTTGGTGTGACTGACTCGGGTTTTACTGTACATGGTATGGGGATCACAGAATACAAGGCACACACTACTAGGGTAAATACACTAATTTCACAAGTGTGCATGCCCCTCGGAAACCTTAAGGGCTCATTGATGCTGTCTCTACAGGCACACGTGAACATGTCCATTTCAAGTGCTGTAATGGTCGCTGGCCACATGCGTCCATGCGCTGCCCTTTATGTTGCCATGGATGTTAAGTAATACATCCAGTAGAGAGCATTTCAGCATTTAGAACTCACAAATTACAGAAGACGACTCCATCCAGATCAGTCAACATTTAATGCACATAAATTTGTAAGCTGTTGTATTTGTGATGTGTTTTGTGCTTTAGTAACTGGTCTTGTTTGCCTCTCTGCCTTCTCTCGTCTCTCCTGCTTGCTGCCATGGCTGTAAAATGACTCGGATAATAGTTTTTAACCAGCTTTTATTCTTTTCTTGCCTGTAAGTGATTTGAAACGGCTGAAAATAAGACGTTAGAAGCCATAACTTATTTCTAACTCAAAATTAAATCATGGTGGATTGGACTAAAAAGAAGTGGCAGTGTTGTCATGGGTGGAGACAATGAAAAAGTTTACACATTATATTTAATGTAAAACTTTTTTTTGGTTTGTGCACCTGAACACAATACACTTTTTTTTTTATCCTCCCCTGTTGTATTGTACTACTGTGACTTGTCAGTACTGTTACACCCTTTGTGTCCAATTTTAGCTATTTTTTTTTCTTGAATGTCTAGAACCTAGCCTTTACACAAATTCAGCTAAGCCATTGCTTGTTGTTGCAGTCATATCACAGTTTTTCATTCAGTTCAAAACAGTTTACCCTAATTAGCCAAGACTTGTGTGGTGACTAAAATTCCCCTTATTAGCTCTGAATGGACCTTTTAAGGGTAATGTAAGAGTTTGTCACCCAAGTTAAGTGACACTTCATTAATGGTTAGCTTTTACCTTCAGTGCAAAACCAAGATGAACCATTAATTTATGCCCAAAATGTATTTAAAAGGTGATAAAGGTGATAAAGGTGCACGTATTTGTCACTGTACAGTGTGGACTGTACAGCGAAATGTGTCCTCCGCATTTAACCCATCTGGTAGTGAACACACACTCACACACACACACACACACACGTGTTAGGGGCAGTGAGTACACACACACACCCAGAGCGGTGGGCAGCCAACTCCAGCGCCCGGGGAGCAGAGAGGGTAAAGGGCCTTGCTCAAGGGCCCAACAGTGGCAGCTTGCCGAGCCCGGGAATCGAACCCACAACCCTGTTATCGATATCCCGGCGCTCTAACCGCTGAGCCACCACTGCCCTTTAATGTGTATAGAACCACTTAAACTGTGTGAACACAATAATTCTCAAATCTAGATCTTAGGACCCCCAGCCCTGTATAAAACAACCAGTTAAACTGAATGTGGTGGGGAAAGGAGGTTCCTGGTACCAGGTTTGAGAACCTCTGTTTTAGTGTGTAGCCTCCTGCTGCCTGTAAACCAGAATTACACAGTCACTCAGTTGTACCTCATCAAACTCCTCCTCTGTCTCATGTCTGTACCCCAATAAGTGACAGATTCCATGTGCAGCAACTACCTGTAAAGCAACATACACAAGTCAAGTAATGGCTGACACTCTGTATACAGTCATGGTTTTACACCCCTGAACTTTGAGATACTTACTGTTAGAGTTCCATGAAAATCAGAGGACGTTTCTCTACACTGCTGCATTATATATTCAACCCCCAGGAAAATATCTCCTAGATTAAACTCGTCTCTGTGAAGGGCACATGGCATCTTCCCTGGGCGCAGGTCCTGCAGAGGAAAAAAAAAAAAAAAAAAACATTTGTGGGATATGGTGGGCTGCAGGTCAACCCACCTCAAAACCACCTAGCTGGTTTCAGGTGGGCTTGGCTGAGCTGACTCTGATGGTCAAGGGGGTTCACAGGCTGGTCGGCCGGAGCCAGAAAACATGTGAGCCAGCTGGTTAAACTCTTGACCAGCATAGTGCAAGTTTGATGGACTAGTCTGGCCAATTTGCTTCATTGGTCTGTTCAGGCTGGTCATGTTGGCCACACTGGTTGACTTTGCTGGTTGACTTTACCAGTTGAACCATCAAACTAAATGAAACACACTCCTTGCTAGTGAAGAGTCAAACTGGTCAACCAGCTTGAGCTGACCAGGCTGTTCTCTTCAGCAGGGATGTCTCTGCAGTTCTACTGAACTTGGTAATCCAGTATGGTGCAGGTTTAGGGTATTGTCCGTTCCACCTTAAATGGTGCAGCAGTGACACTGTGGCGCCTGTAGGGGTCCATCTGTAGATGGTGTATTATTTAAGGTGGAACGGAAAATTAAAATAGTGATGAATAAAGCGCTCCTGAGGAGTTTACCTCGTAGAAGGGAAAGGCCAGGACGTCTGTGGGTATATCCTTCTTCCTGTAGATCTTGTTCAGGTGCTGTATTTTGCGGTTGTCCACGCAGACGATGCCCAGGTCAAACTTCTGAACTCCCAGAATGTGCCGCAGGGTTTCCACGTCTTTGCGCAGCCTGGCGCGTCGGAGGGGGACAACGTTTTGCAGGTTTCTCAGAACGACACCCATACTGGGAGTAAATCTGCCTATAATGTGTTATCAGCTGGCTGCTGGATTTATGGGGAACCGGTGTTTCCTCGCTCTTCGCAGGCGGACTCGTGGCTCACAAGGTGACCAACCGGCGTGACCGCATGTCCTGCACTTCTTCCGCAGCAGGCGGGAACTGAGGGTAAAATCAACACTGACCACATTCACAAATCTGCCAACTTTTCATTCAAACGAGGAAAAGAACCTGAACATCAGCCTAAACCTGCTCTCTCCTACCGGACCATCTCCGCGACTACACTTGTTTCCTTCAGGGATCTTAATGGCAATGGGCAGGAAGTAGCTAGCAATACGACTTCAGCGGGGTTGCCATGTGTACTAAATGTGAGGAGGTTTCTTTTATTTGCATATTGTTTTTAAATGTTGTGTGTTTGTGTTTTTTATATGTTATAAAACCACATTTTAAATGTTGAATTGAAATGTTTTGTTTGTGTTTTTAAAAATGTACAATGGTCTCCTCCGATTTTACTAAACACGCCTTTTAGACGCCAGGTGGCGCCAGTGAGCGGCTCCTCAGTGAGGGGGGGAGGGGGGGAGGGGGGGGAGGGGAGGGGAGGGGGGGGGTTTAGGCTTGAATCTTGTATGGAGATTTTTCTTTAATTGTATTACACAAAGAAAGTAATGCAAACCTACCAGCATCTTTTAGTTTTTCCTTAACAAACGGTTCGGGAGCTAAATAATTAATAGTTCATTAAAAATTCACACGTTCTTTAACTAATTAAATGTAAACGTATTAATTCTTATCATTATATTCTTTATATACCAGTACACAATTTGCTATTTTGTTTGTAATATTGCCCATTTAATTTTCATATAAGTATCTAGTAAGTGCAATTGTGTAAAATAATAAATAAATAAATAAATAATTATTAATAATATGAACATAATATATATACATACATTTATAGTTGAGAAAACTTTTTAAAAGTTTAAAATTATAAAATTAAAATGATAAATTTATTATTATTATTATTATTATTATTATTATATATTACAATGTTATAAAATGATATAAATGTATAAATAATATTAAAGGCTGTTAAAAAGATAGATGTTGGGCTCTGAATGGAGCGCCGCCTAGCCCGGACCCAGCCACTAAATGGCAGTTAAAAATATTGAATTAACCTGACATATATTAAAATATAAATATACATTTAGAAAATCTTTATTATTATTATTATTATTTATTTATTTCATTATTATTATATATTTTACATATTATATATTATTATATAATATACATATATAATGGTATATTATATATATATTTAAATAAAATTATATATAATATATTAGATATATTATTGTATATTATATAATATACATATTATATATTATATTATTATTGTATTATAATAATTTAACATTTCAGTTAATAATATAACAGTAAAAAGTTCCGTAAAGGGGATTTTGCTAACGGTTTCTGGCAACCCTGTGTTGAGCCCACACTAGCGTCAGTATAGTAAATATACTGGAGTGTATTAAAAGCAGCAACCAACCTGTTAACAGTGTTTTTATGCTGCTGGACTCTCGTGGCGATTATGGAAAAGTAAACTGACCTCAGATCAGCCTCATAAAGCTTCGTTAGCAGCATTGATGGAAACATGGATCTTGGCTGGGAGGTTTCGCCTATACCTTTATCCCATATAGCAGCAGGACTGGCTCCAAAGGTCACTTATTTTATAACATGCCCTACAACAGTGGCAGGCAAATAGCAGCACGTCTGTTTTCTACAGTAGAGAAGTCTACACTATCCCTATACATCCACCACTGTCTGCTGTAAGTACTACTTTAAAAAGCACTGTGTGTTTAAATGCCCTTTAGTTTTTAAGTAAATAGTAAATAATTATTTCCTAATCATTACAAAACATTAATAAAAATATGTTGTTTTACTACCAATCCATTCATCTCCTTTCTATTCTCCACTCCACAGCTGCCCTGAGTAGTAAATATGAGTGCAACCAAAGATGCCAAGGTTGTGGTGGTGGGTGCAGGATTTGCAGGTTTGGCTGCAGCGGCGTCTTTGGTGCAGGCTGGATTCCAGCACGTCCAGATCCTCGAGGCTAACGGGCGAGTTGGAGGTAGGGTTCACACCTCCAGACCATTCAGCCAAAACATTATTGAGCTCGGGGCCAACTGGATCCATGGACAGGACGGGAACCCCCTTTTCCATCTGGCCAAAGAACATGACCTGTTGGTCGAAGGGATGTTGGCCAACAAAGTGATGTGCTCGCCCCACTCTGTGACGCCACGTGATTACTTTTTCACACAGGATGGGAAACAGCTTTGTACTGAGAGCGTTGATCGGGTGTGCTCCCTATTCAGTAAACTCACCTCCAAGGCCTTTGAGTCAGAGCTGGAAGACAGACACAGAGCCCTGAGTCTGGGGAGTTACCTTGATGGTGCCTTTGCTGAGTCACCTTTGGCAGCTTCAGAAGACGGACAGAAGATTTTCGAGTGGTGCAAGAGAAGCGAATGTACAGATGAGGCAAGTTCATCTCTGTATGAGGTGTCTGCATCCCAGCTTGGGTATTACATCGCTCTTGAAGGAGGCTTTTTTAACTCTCTTGGTCCTGAGGGTTATCAAGCCATTTTAGCTGTTCTTCTAAAAAGGCTGCCTTCAGGAATCACCCTGAACAATAAAGCAGTGAAGAGCATCCAGTGGGATTTGAAGGAACACCTCCAGGGCACAGAGAGCAAAGGGATGAGCCATCCTGTGAGGGTGATCTGTGAGCATGATGAGATATATGAAGCTGACCATGTGATTGTGACAGTGTCTTTGGGGGTTTTAAAGCAACATGCAGGAGCCCTCTTTAAACCCTCCTTACCAAAATCCAAGCTGGATGCAATCGAGAGGCTCGGCTTTGGTACGGTGGACAAGATCTTCCTTTGTTTTAATGAGAGGTTTTGGCCCGAGGACTGTGCTGGAATCCAGCTTGTGTGGGACGAGGGCCCTGAGGATAAGTCTGTCTACACTGCTCAATCTGACGGAGAAGCTTGGAAAGAGACGTGGTATAAGAAGATCTGTGGCTTTGATACTGTGGCCCGTCACCCCACAGTACTCTGTGGCTGGATCACAGGCAGGGAAGCCCTTCATATGGAGACGCTTCAGGACAGTGAAGTGGAAGATGCCTGTGTGAGGTACACCATGACACTTTGTCTTGCATTTTTCTTTTCTTCTAGTAGATATGAAAGAAAACACATCTGAAAGTTGGTATCTTTATTATCTTAGACTGCTCAGGACCTTCACCGGCTGGTCTGTTCCCGATGTGTCCCAAGTGCTGATCTCCAGGTGGGGTTGTGACCCTCGCGTCCTTGGTTCCTATACATTCATTCCTCACAATGTAAATGGGGTAAAGGAACATGAGGCACTAGCTGCACCTCTTCCATTTCAAAGAAACATCCCAGAGAGCAAGGTATGTTTTTTTAGTCTAGAGTGGTTTGGCCTGTGTATGCATGATATGTCCACTTGTTTGTGGACACTCCTTTACCTTATACTTTAAGTTGCTCTGATTGCTCACACATGTACAAATGCACACTTGTTGTCCCTGTAGAGAAGTATTGCCAGTAGAATAGGACTATCTGGAACAGATATACATGAACCTATTGACACCATGCCTAATGCCAGGGGTGATTGAGCTGTGGAGCAGTGGAACTGTGTTCTCTGGAATGTTGGTTGGTGCTTCATCCAATACTTTTGGGATGAATTCGTTTTTTTTTTGTTTTTTTTAGTAAATTAGTAGTTGGGTGTCAAATCCACAATCATGTAGAAAGCCTTATTGCCTAAACAGTAGAGCCAGTTACTCTACCAAAAGCAGGGTTTTTAAAATCCTTGATTTTATAAGAAACAGTGAATGAGTAAGTGTCCCAATACTTTTGTCCTTATAGTGTACATTCATGAGGGAGAGGTACGTGCAGTGTTGTAAAGCAAAACAGTCCCTATACAAACTTTTTTTATTACTATTTTTGGCTAAAGTGGCTATACAGTACAAAGTGACTATTTTGGATAGTAACTAAAAAGGCCATATTTACATTACAACCCCTGGTTCCAATCACCTCCACTATAAAAAAAAAACATATAAGTGACTTGTCATTCATTTTCATAAAGAAGAAGAAGAGGGACATTTCTCTTTTATAATAATTGTATAAGTCTTTAAGTTAATTTGCTAAATCTAATATTAATCTTACTGTGTGATTGTGTGTGAAGCCTCTCCAGGTGCTGTTTGCAGGAGAAGCCACTCATGTGAACTTTTACACCACCACCCATGGGGCCTACCTCTCAGGGGTCAGAGAAGCACAGAGACTCATAAACCACTACTCAGCTAAGACAATCAGTCCATAAAGAACAAAAATCATAAGAGAGTTTGTAGCTTTTTTATGACGGCAATAATTGACTACTGACTGTAATCATGATCTCTGCATTCTGAAGGACCTCAGGCCATTGTAACCCATCGAGTAAGGTGTGATGTGTTGAAGGACAGTGGCTGCCTTGTATTTGAGATCTGTTCCTACTTTCCAAAATGAGATACAATTTTTGAGCAGTGATGACTTCCTAACTAAGACAGGAATCTCTGCTAACCCCACATTAGTCTAAATAAACCAAGCTGTCACTGGTTTAACATTTATTTGTAACCAAAAATATATAAAAAGGGTTGCTGACTGTTTATCCACATTATTATTTTTGTTATTATTATTATTTTTAGAAAGCGACCCCCTTGATTTGAAACACTTTCCAAATCCCCTAGCAGTGCTGCAACAATTCAGCTCCCTGAAAATTAAGGCCAGCCATTCACTTATGTAAGCATATAGCCACATGTGATCACCTAACGACTCATTATGGCTAGTAGGCAATTATTATAGCCAATATTACAGAGGATTGTTTTAGTAATGTACATGGTTTCCCCTTTACCAGGACATATTTGAAGACACACATCCCTGCAAAGTTCCAGTGTTTTAACACACCTGATTCATGCAGTCAGATACTTTTTGAGCTCTTCTTGAGCTGGATTAGGTGTTGTAGGTAGAGAATATTTGGACCTGTGCAGGGCATTGGGTCTCCTGGACTGGAACTGATAATCACTGGTTTGGGGCACAGTATGGCTGACTTTGAACAGAAGCCATAACGGACAGTTGCAATGTCAGCAGCTGCAAGACTAAACTAAAAAAAGCGAAATTTAGAAACCTGTCCAAGTCTTGACTGATCCAGAACTTCTGGGATAAGTGAGAAATTGTGTAAATGTGTTTTGTGCTTCAAACAGTTCCATTAAGATCTCTTTAATCAATTATGGTTAGGTTCCTTCTTGAAGGATGCATGAAGTGGTTAAATGAACTTCAATAATCGAATCAGTCTTGTTTAAACTGGGGCTAAGTTTGCAATGATACTGAAATCCTAGATTGTAGCAAAGATTGTAATATATGGGGTGGAGAAGATGTTAAGATTTGAAGACGGTGTCACAGAGGTTCATAATTTCACTTGAAGAAGGAACGTCAGTTACCAACAATGTGCAGTTCTGATCCTTAAGGCTTGTATAATGTCATTGAGATTTACAATCATGAGAATGTATTTAAATATCAGTGTTTGCACCTCTACCTCAAACCATGAGCTCTGAAAAAGCCTCTCCTTGTTGGACTCGTCAAGCAGTTCATCACTGTGTGTTAGAGTTTATGACGTGTTCTTTCCAGGGACCTTCTATGTCATTTTAATGTTTACAGATTCTATAAAAATGAGACATCTGCAATAAAATATATGTGTACACTGAACTGCAGTGCTCTATATGAAGGGAGAGTTGTGGTTGGTGTGGCGCAACAGATGAGACCACTACCTGCTAGTGAGCTACCTCACCACGTGGGAGACTGGGGTTCGATTCCCAGTCTGGGTGACTATGCTGAGCTACACCAATAAGAGTCCTTGGGCAAGACTCCTAACACTCCATTGGCTCACCTCTGTAATACGATTAACTTGTAAGTCGCTCTGGATAAGAGCGTCAGCTAAATGCCATAAATGTAAATGAGAGTGTTTACCTAATCTTGATGAATTATGATTTCCTCCCTTTACAGACCTTTTTTTTTAACTGCCTGTGGTCAACAGTGTGAAAGTGCGATACCTCTGAAACGTAGATGCAGAGCAGGTTAGGAGTCTGAAAAACACAGAGAAGATTGAAGCAACATTGTTCTCTTTGATGTTTTGCCAATTAATCATGTTCTCTCAGATGCTTTCCCTTCATTTTTAGTGGAGCACAAATTAGTTAGAGGAAGGTAGGGGTGTATGAGCTGTATTTGTATGTGGTGTGTCAATAGGCAGGTAAGCTAATGGCAGGTTAGCCACAGCGACCCATGTATGAATAGTGAATAGTGAGCTCTTCAGAGTTTAAACCACATGGGATGAGACCGCATATTAACATAATTACGTTCACTATAGCTTCTACTTGACCTGAACCCGCTATATACCGAAGGTCACTCAATTCAAAGTGCACCTTAAATGGCTGTTAGATCAGCACAGTGTACAATAATGCATCTACTAGACTGAAAACAGTAGAGTAATATATTAATGCACATATATTAGTAATATTCTAACCAACCTGTATTTTATATATTTTACTCTCTAACAGACCACAACTAAACTTGATTTATGCAGTTATCCGCACAGTGAAATGTGTTTTTGTCTTTTTTGATGTCAGGCCACATTTACATTGTATCAAGATTTCATGAATGAATTGGCCAATAGAAATGCAAGTTTCTTAAATAATATATAACATTTTATTAATTTACTGTTTATATAAAAAACAACATATATTTTGAGAAAGCCTGGAAAAATGGACTTTATGTATTTTCTTTCCCAAAATATTTTTATTCCAAAGATGCCACATGATAGATGGTTTTATATGCTGTGAAAGGTTTGATGAAATGTTTGATGCTGCTGGGCTGCTGGAGAATGTAGTTATACAGAAAATAGAGCGCTTTAAACAATCAGTGTCATTTTCCAACATGTAAATGTTCCGAAGGTCAGACAGCACTTCCTGAATAGGTAGTCATACAGTGTTTCACAAAGGAAATGAACACACTGCAAAGATTCAACGCCTCTTCTGTTGACGGAAGTATTTTGGTCTGAGTAGAGCTTGTGAACATTGTGTCTCCATTTTTGTAGTTTCTCACATTTTAACCTACAGTGAATCTTCATTTAGTGTAATTTGCTTTATTAAACAGTGTTTTCCTTACTTATTTATTGTTAAAAAGATTGTGCAGTTAGACCACTTTTGTTGGGGCAATTATGTTAAAGCAGTGGTTCTCAACTCTGGCCCTGCAGACTCCCTGTGGACTCCCTGCAGACTCCCTGCCCTGCATATTTTATGTGCTTCCCTGCCCCAATACACCTGATTCAATTCATCAGCTGGTTAATAAGCAGCTGGAGCTGTTAATTCTTAGGTTATATTATATTATATTAATCAGGTGTGGTGGATCTTTTTTTTTTTTTTTTTTTTTTACATTGAGTCAAATGATGAATTAATTGATAAACAAATGAATATAAATGCTCCAAAATTACCTGGTATATTTTTTACATTGACCTCCAAGCTAAAATTTCCTTCTTTAATACAATTCTGGAGACACATGGTCTTGGCATGTGTTTAATTTATATTTTAACTGATCTTAGCAGCTTTCAAAATAGCATAGCAACTCAGAGATGAGTCCAGAGATGCCAAGGCTGGATTTCAGCACGTCTTCCAAGATCTTTGAGACCAGCGGAAGAGTAGGAGACAGTTTGTCCAATTAAACCTTTCACAGAGAACATTAGCGAACTGAATCCATGAACAGAATGGAAACTCCCTTTTCCAACTAGAAAAAAAGAGCAACCTGCTAGGTAAGGAGACTTTTTTAAGGAGGGTGGGAAACGTCAATGACGAGCTTGTTGACCAGGTCACCTCTCTCTTTGAAAAATTCAACTCTAAGGCCTCAGAGTCAAAGCTGCAATGTAAATATAGAAGCCTGAGCTTGGGCGACTACCTTGATGTTGCTTCTTCTTTAGCATCTTCAAAAGATGCATCAAGTATTTTTAAATGGTGAAGAGAAGTAAAGGCACAGACGAGGCAGTTCTTCCATATTTGAAGTGTTCGCATCTCAGCATAGTGAATATATTTTAATGGATGGATACTTCTAGAATTTCCATTGGATCCTGGGGTTTATCAAGCCATATTAGCTGTTACTCTGAAAAGGCTGCCTTCAGGAATCATCCTGAAAAAACTAAAGCAGTGAAGAGCATCCAGTGGGACGTGAAGTAACACCTCCAAGGCACTGACAGCAAAGAGATGAGCCACCCTGTGAGGGTGATCTGTGAGCATGGTGAGATATATGAAGCTGACCATGTGATTGTGACCATGTCTTTAAACACCAAAATCCAAGCTGGATGCTATCGAGAGGCTTGGCTTTGATATTATGGACTGTGCTGGAATCCAGCTTGTGTGGGATGAGGGCCCTGAGGATAAGTCTGTCTACACTGCTCAATCTGACGGAGAAGCTTGGAAAGAGACGTGAGGTATAATATGTCATGTTGTTTCGCAAATAAACATCTGGTCTTAAGGAGGATTTTGATATTGCTGACAGATATTGCATTTGTTTTGAAAAACTGCTCAGGTCCTTCACTGGCTGGTCCATTCCTGATGTATCTCAAGTGCTGAACTCCAGATGGGGTCATGAACATTGTGTTCTTGGCTCCTGTTATTTGATTCCCAAGGGAGTGAATGGTGTGAAGAAATACAAGGCACTATCAACACCGCTTCCTCCTGAGTAAAGACTCAGATAACAAGGTACCACTGCAGTTATTTTTGTTATTCAATTTTTTTGATGGTTGTCTAAAATTCTGGGAATTTCTATGATGAATGTGAATGATGCATGTAACACATACTTTGTTTTTTACTTTGTAAAAATAATGTAAATCTGGAAGTCACTCTTTATATTGTCGATGCTCCAAATGGCTTGGAATAAATATTTTTACATTGACTTCCATTAAAAGTGTTTTCTTTTTCATGTAAAGTTGCCATTTTCACATTAAGATTTTTGCATGGCATATGGTTATATGTATAAATTACAAATTAGCATAATTGATTTTTAAATAATGTTTATTATTTACTTTTACCTTTAATTCTGTGCGTAAGGTGTATTTGGTGTGTTAGGTGTTAAAAAGCAATGCCACCATTTTTTTTTAAATAAACAGTTGAGGTGCCAGCAGACCCTGTTAATTAGTGTGAAATAATTCATTTTAGATAAACTTACTGACTCAGATTTAAACTATTTTAACTTGAAAACTGTTTTATAGGAAATTCCAATTTAACGAAAAAAATTGTGTGACAGCTTCACCATTAGGATGTCTTGAGTTACTGCTGTTTTAGACGTTGTAGAGTAAAGGAGTGCGCCCAGTAGGAAGTTTGGTGTCAAGAAGAAAAAAGTTAGAAATATATGATGGGGAATCTGTAGAGAGAGAGTGTTACATTTGCACAACAAGTTATGCCCCCCCCCCCCCCCAAAAAAAAAAACAAACAAACAAAACAAATATACACCACCACACATGGGTCCTATCTCTCAGGGGTCAGAGAACCACAAAGACTCATAAACCACTACTCTACTAAGAGAAAATTACTTTTTGACTTTTACGAGCATTGTTGATGCCAATATTTAAATGATATTTGGAAGCATGTTTTATTAATTGTAAACAAAGTGATTCAGGTTTTCTGATGGTTGTGTAGTTATAATATAAAGCTAGTATACTCTGATTAATTAGATGGCTTCTGTAAAGTGGTAATTCATGATAATATGTGTGACCTCAACATACGCAAAGGAAAATGGTCACTAAATGTGATAAATATAGCATTTGAATGATGTTGTATGAGCTCTTTTAAAGGTGATGCATGCTGAGCAACAGAGGAAGAAATGTTGAGTAACAGATGAAACACTCTTTACAACTAATTCAGTCCTTAACAGAACGTATTCAGCATGTCCACTTTGGCACCTACACAATTCAAGCAATTTCCTGAATGACACACTACATTGTCCAGATGGTTCTCCACTTCTACTGATGTGCACAGTTAGATTTAACCATATTAAATGTGTCAATGATCCAGACAACATGCTTATGTGGGGCTGACATGGGTAGAATCCCATCTGGGGTGATGTATATTTTCTGCAGGGGCAGTGGTGGCTCAGCGGTTAGAGCGCCGGGATATCGATAACAGGGTTGTGGGTTCGATTCCCGGGCTCGGCAAGCTGCCACTGTTGGGCCCTTGAGCAAGGCCCTTTCTCTGCTCCCCGGGCGCTGGAGTTGGCTGCCCACCGCTCTGGGTGTGTACTCACTGCCCCTAACACGTGTGAGTGTGTGTTCACTACCAGATGGGTTAAATGCGGAGGACACATTTCGCTGTACAGTCCACACTGTACAGTGACGAATACGAATACGTGCACCTAGAATGGGTAGGCATGGTCTCTGAGTGGGTTTGCACATGTGTTGTGACTGGGACCCAGCTGGGCTTCCTAAATGTGCCCTATTGTTACAGCCCAACCTAATCTCACATGGGTCCCAAGTAGACCACATGTGCAGGGTAGAACCCCTCCTGGTCCTATCACTGACCCTGGTGGGACCCTGGTGGGCATACATATTTGGGGCCAACACAGAACCCATGGACAAAACCTTCTGCATGGGTATGTTATCTGGGGAAGATCTACAGGGACATGAATATCTATGAGCCAGTCTTGTTGGATTGGGGTTGTCTTATAATCTACATTCTGGCTTACAAAGCATGTTAAACCTTAACTATGGCTGTATCTTTCAGTGACTTAGTTGTGTTGTGGTCTTTAGACCAGAGCTCAGGGCAGAAAGGGTGTAGGAGGTTGAGGTTTTGCACAATGACCATAACCCAACCAAGGAAATTGCAACATCCTGTACATACATTGAGTTCACTGTGTTGTCCTACATAAACTCCTTTAGAGCACTATAGACTGTGATGCTCAGTGTACAGTGATAAGACCGTAATGGTATTGATATACTGTGTGCTTTCACTAACAACCATTGATGTACAGCACTATTGTTTAAACAAAACCTTATCTCTATTCTTCATTTGAACAACAGATTATTTGGTTAAGTGGTTCATATGTCTTTGAAAATGCTACTAGGTACTTCTCATATTACTATGCTTTCGGATCCTAAATACCACTCCTAAATGAAACTCAGCATTCTCTTCTCCTTTTTATACAACAGCCATAAATGTGTTCTTTCTCAGGCAGAAAAATATGAAAATAGCCTATCACAAGTACTGTTACTTTAAAGTAAGAAAGTACCTTTCTAAAAACAACTTGAGTGGAAGTACAAAAGTAGCAGCAGACCACTTTACCCCTTAGACACTTTATTCTCATAACTAAATTTTTTCAGAATTAATATAATTTTCATAGACCATCAATTTCATTTCGAATTCACAGTAAATTCAGCATCTATCAGTATAGTAACTGACTGACTGATGTTTTAATCTTTTCTTTTTGGATCCTTTTGGTCAAAAAGTACATTTACATTTAAGGCATTTAGCAGACGCTCTTCTCCAGAGCGACTTACAAAAGTGCTTTACTGTTTACTGAAGAAAAACCTCAGCTAGTTTGAATAGACAAAAAATTTAAAGATCCTCTAAGTTTAGACACTACTAAACACAAGTCAGTAAGGTGAGCACTCTACTATTCACCCAAGTATTCTCGGAAGAGGAGGGTCTTCACTCTGCTTTTGAAGACAGAGAGCGACTCCCAGACGCCGTTCGGACACCCAGGGGAAGCTCATTCCACCACTTTGGTGCCAGGACAGAAGCCTGGACGCTAGTCTTCTGTGGTACATCAAAACCAGAAAGCAGTACAGATGCTTGTTAATGACTAAATTGTAATGACTAAATAAAATAATGAAATAAGTAGAAACTAAGTAGGAGTAAACAGGTGATTTTCCTTAGGGAAGTACAATTAAGTAAGTATAACTAGTCATTCCCCGTCTACACAATGTGTTTACTTTTTCATTTCTGAGCAAAACTGAACTGGCTTCTATTAAAAGTTTGCTAAAATTGGTATTTTTGTGAATCTGTAATAATTAAGTGATTATTACGTGGACTCTCTGTTTCCATGGGAAACGTTGTAAATCTTTTACATATTAGCAGTAGTTTGTGTGTGTCCATGTAATCAGTTCAGGAACATCTCATCCCAACAGAGGCCTGGAAAATGGGGGATCACTGTTACCAGAAACATTCAATAGTAATAGAACTGTAACTTGCGGTTTAGGTTTCTGTGCAGAAAGAAAATTGCATAGTGCAGAAAATAATGTAATTGCTCTTGAAGTGAGGACACAGTTCATTTATTAGCAACTGAATGGCAAGCAGAGTGTAGCTTATATATACACTAAACAGCAGTTGTTATATCTTGATATGTCAGCATAAAATATTATTAGTGCATATTAATTATGTTAATATATTAACATAAACTTATTTAGCTTACAAATACTACTATTTTAACTGCATATCACAACTCCTTAGAGGTGGAATAGGCAGTTCATAATGAATGTTTAGTATATTGAATTCTCATGTTAAAAAAAAAAAAACAGCAAAAGAAAACACAGTACTGTGAGCAAGCTGCCTTTCAACCATTCCTCCTTATTCTTAGTCTAGTTACTCTTTGTTAAAAGGCACTAACATAGCATTTCCATCTTATTAAATGATCTATGTATAATTTATTTAAAATAGCATTATTATTAAAACTTTATCTTATTCTAGAAATTATATGAACATCCTTTATTTCTCTTAATGACGCTTTAAATAAAATAATTAAATGTAAACAAGTAAATCTAAAATCTCACATTAGGCACAGTCATCTGTAGTGTAATCTCATTGCACTAAGTCTGTCACTCATACGTTCATATTGATGGGGAAGCCTATTAAATCAGAGAGACATACGTCTCTCTCCCTCTCTCTCTCTCTCTCTCTCTCTCTCTCTCTGTCTGTCTGTCTCTCTTTCTCTCTCTCTCTCTCTCTCTCTCTGTTTCTCTCTCTCTCTCTCTCTCTCTCTCTCTTAAAACAAGCCCTTATCTTTCTTCAGGTTCTGCTGTTTCCAAAAAGGCATAGAGTAGAAGTCCAGTCGTGAAATACCCAGCAACAGATTGAACTCTTCCTCTGAGAGATACTCCTGAGGACACAAGACAGAAGATTTAATGTATAATCAATCCACAAAGACAATGAGTGACCCAATAGAGAGACCCAATGAGAGACCCAATGAGAGACCCAACACAGTTGAAGCCAAAGAGACATTGTTTTAGTTCTGAGAACCAGAAAATGCATCTAAATGGTTTTCTGTGTTCTTCCCAAACCAAACCTCAATTGCAATACTCAAATAACCACTTAATGCACCCTTTTTTAGGGTGTACAATAGAAAAACATTTAGATGCTTTAAGTGGGTCAAAAACCATCACTGGATGTTAAGGATCTTCACCAATTTAAAGAATCTTCACACTTGCATGTCTATCACAACTGGTTGTATATGAAACCAAAAATGGTTCTTCTAACATCATTTATATTTTTGGGAGTGTAAATGCACATAGCCCTGCAGTTTTCTTTTAATATGCTTGCTTGTGTCTATAACAAATACCTCTTTCTTGGCAGGGTCAACCCCCTGGGGCAGGTCCTCTGCTGGACAGTTCACCAGCTTGTCTGCTGGGTGGATCGGCCGCGTAGATGGCAGCACAACTCCCATTGAGGTAGTCGAGTTGTCAGGCTGAGAGATGATTGGCTTGATCATATCCTGCGCTCAAAACACATGATTTGGTATGAATTAGCTGCTGAATGCTTCCTAAAGCGCACGTCTGAGAATACAGCCTTTTTGGATTTTAGCAGAGTACGCAACAAAACATTTTGACGTCCTCAAATGCTCACCTGATGGTACGGCCTGAAGGACAGAATCTCCAGATATCAGTTTACACTACAAACCCCTGACCCTAAATGTAAAATTTCCTCCTGTAATATGTTAGTTTTTGTGGTATCTGTCACAATGGACAAAAGCACAGGCAAAATTCAGCTTTAATGGCTTTTAGCTATTTTAATCAAATCAAATATATTTGTATATCGCTTTTACAACTGCAGATACAAAGCAGCTTCAGTAAGAGGACAAGAGATCAACAAAACATAAAAACCTAAGACCCCAGTGAGCAAGTCAAAGATAAGAGTGGCAAGGAAAAACTCCCTCAGAGCTGGTGGAAGAAACATTGGGAGGACCCAAGACTCCCAAGGGTTTTTTAGTTGTGCAATGCTTTTTTTTCTTCTTTTTTTATAGACAACAGTGGTTACAGTCAGTAACCAGTTTGACGCAAATGTGCGATCATGTAGGCATACATTTTACATTTTCTATTTGGTGGGGTATGCATTTGCTTTATTTGTGCAAAGCCAAAGACTAAACCTTATACGCCACAGATGTTTTGGCCACATGACTTCATGTGGGGAATAATTGTGAAATTGTGAACATTTTAAAACTCACCTCTGTAATCGTGATGATGTTTGTTGCGTCTCCAAGCTCTGCCTTTAGCTGCTCATAAGATTTTCCACCCTGAGAAAGCAGAAGCCATTTCAGTTTGACATGACTGGTGCTGCTGGTTTTCAGTTCATGTGACCTAATCAGTATGACAGTGACAGTCTCAAATCAAAGGTGCCTACACTCCACATGGAAGGGTCCCAGGCGTGGAACCAGCCAGTGAAGGTGGGTGGCTCAAACCCTTGCTTGACCACCAGGATGGGTGTGTCTAGGTCTCGCCCAGCAGGGTGGCTTTTCAGGTACTCTTGTGCTGTCAACACGGCTTCCTTCTTCTCTGTGTCATTGGATCCATTTCCAATCCACAGGAACACCTGGCAAGTGCAGCTGGTTTTTAAATGCAGCCTTACAAGCATGCTATGATAAAGCTTTATTTTGACTGGTCATGTTCTGTCTCACTGTTGGTCCATGTACAGAAACATATGTGTCATTGTTGGATTTTAAATAACCGGCAAAGTGCTGGAGAGGAGGTTGAAGCTGGTTCTCACCTGGTCCCAGACGTCCAACAGCATGACATCATTCTCATCCAAGTCTTCCTGGTTGAAGTTTGAAATCTCAGTTGCAGTGAATGTACCCGTCTTATTGGAGCACTCAAACAGGCGGGGGTTAATCTGGATGTTTTCCTCCTGTAGTCTGCTCAGAAGAACAGGAAGTGGAGCTTAATTACACCCTCTTATTTCAGAGGTGTAGATGTGCAGTGGTAGACTGACTGTTCTGTCCCCTCAGTGTTAGTTCTTGCATTTATAAAACCGTAATAACAGTGCTTATCAGGTTTGACGGGGCCGCCGCCGCCTAAGGATTAGAGACGCAGGCTTGGGACCAGAGGGTTGTGGTGGTGGGTGAGAGAAAGAACAACGCTTTCTCCTCCCTCAGCATGAATGCTTGAGGGGCCCTTGAGCAAACCCCAACCTCCTACCTAACCTCTATTGCTTCCTGGGTGCTGAGGTGGCTGTGTGTGTTTTCACTGCACTATTCACTAATATGAGTGTGAGTCTGAGTGCTGTGTTTCTGATCCTAATTTGTGTTACACCTGTTGCTTGAGATCATTTGGTACTGGAGACCAATGCTTTTGCTGGTTTGTGAAAGAGTGCACATGTCCCATGTCTGATGTAACAGTCACATACAGATTTCACCTGACAGTGAAGTATTTGAAAAAGAAATTATGCAAGTAACTCATTTCTGGTAGTAGAAGCAGATGGCTTGTATTGCGCACCAACCTTGGGTCTGAGAAAGGTTCACAATAAATAAAAATAATAAAAAAATATTAAATTATTTTTATGATAATAATAATTCTCTTCACCTCTTGCCACTGGCATACTGGGACTTTCCTCCCAGCTGCACCCAAAAGTCAGCTGGTTCTTGACCCTCTGCGATGACCTGCTTTTCCCTCTTAGAAATGATGTCAGCTAAGGATTTACTCATCTCTCTCTCATCTCCACTGCAGCCCTGGAGGAGAAAGAAATCACTCATTATTTGGATTTGTGTGAAACAGCTTCTCTTATTAGATAATAAGATAATAAAAAATAATCTATTTTGAAACATTTGTTTGTCTCTACAGAAAAATGTTACTATTCGAACGCTGATAGGTGAGGTGCATGTGGGCCATTATTATTACTAGAAGTAGTACTAAAATCTCAGCTGCAATTGTATTTGAGGGGTCCACTGACATCACAAATCTGGCACCAGTGTTACCCTTTATGGAAGCAAAATATCACCTCAAACCCCACTGAGTGATAAATAAAAGCCGAGGAATATGCTGTTAATCAGATATACTGTAGTGTTAAAGATAAGAGTAACTAAATACATTCCACTTTCATCAATCTCAGAGTGTAACTGTGTTGAATCCAGATATTGCTTCTGATCTCCTCCTGGTGGATGGAATTAACAGGGAGATGGGGCTTACACTGACCTTTCCGTACCACAGGTAACAACAGGTGGGAGTGCTGAGCACAAACACGTCATTGGAGTTGAGTGAGGAGGAGCGGGGAGCCACCTCAGTGGCACGTGTGTTGAACTCATTTGAACCATGAACGTGGAACAGTCTCACTGTCGGCTGAACATAAGTCGAGTCTCCTCTGGAACTTCCATCCTATAAACCAAGGTAGAGAAGGCATAGTTCTCGTGAAGGAACAGGGAGAATAAGAACCGAACATATATTTGCTGTGACTACACCAAGTCGGAATACAGTGAAGTATCCCCAGCTTTTAAACAGTGGAAATACATGCTGTTACTAGACCCACCTCATAAACCACCATCTTGCCTTTAAAAATGGCCATGAGGTGCATGGGTTCCTTCCCCATTGGCACTCGAACCTGCACTGGTTCTCCGTTGTACTTCTGGTCCAGAATGACCGCCTGATATGCAGAGGCCGTCAGCTCTGCTGTGCTTGCATGACGACCCTGCAAGTCCATAGAAAGTTCACAATGATTACGCTCTTTATAGGATGTATACAAATATGGCTGACCGGACACCATTAATACAAGCAGAGAGAATCAGCTGGCTTGCAGCAGCCTGTTTTCTTGTGATCTTAAGGCCAGCTTACTTAGCCAATACTTCTTCACATCTAGTTCACACACACACACAGCGAGATGGATTATGTGTGACATATATGCACTTACTTGCCAAATGTACAAAATGTAGTGCTTTTTGCCGCTGACATCATACGTGTAGAGGATGAGGTAGCAGTCACCTCCGTAGAAGTGCCCCAGCCATTTTCTGTCCACAGGGGACAGCTCATTGTTCTCTATCCTCCATGTCTGAGAGAGGAAAAGGACATTCGCTTGCTTAATTCAAGAGGTTCTTACACATATAAATGTAAGGGATCAGTGTCTGCCACCGCCTACCAGCAGAGGGCGACAACAGTGAAGCACTGTTACCCAAGGATCCTCCTATCCCCAGAGACTCTAGGGGTAATCAGTGCCAATCAGACACACCTGGTGGTCACAGAATTTAAGGCTGTGACAACCGGTACCTCTCTGTCACATATTTGTAGAGGGGTGACCGGTACGGTACACAGAAGTGAAAGAAAGAGAGAAGAAAGGAGCTTAAAAGGAGAAACAAGAAAAGTTAGAAGGAAAAAGATAGAAGCTGAAGAGATCAAAGCTCTACAATCAAACAGCTCAAAGAAAGCATTGATCTTTTGTTTCATTGTTTAAAGAGCTGCTTCAGTTAGTTCCCTCTCTGGAGAGAGAGGAGCATTCATGCGCTTCTACAGTTGTTTTAGTGCTAACTGTCTTAAGTCTGACCTGCGTCATCCTGGCATCTCCTTTGTTTGGTTTTCTCTCCTTATTTTATTTTATTGTTTTAAGGGGTGCAACTCCACCAATTGCATGTGCTTGCTGGTGGTGCAGTGGTAAGGTGTTGGACCTCCATTGCCAGGGATGCTGGTTCAGTCCCATCTGGGAGCAACTGTTCTCCCATAGTACACAAAAGCACCCACAGTCACATCCTTACATCACATAAGGCCTGTCCTTACAGGCTTTCCTGACCATCCTGTAAGAGTAAATGTACTCTTGTAGCAAAAAAGAGGGACACTCTAGGTTTCAAAATCATATTTAGAATATTTGGTTTGGGGTTATGGAAACCATCTGTCTGAGCAAAATTAGGTTTCAAATCCAGGTCAAAGTGTCCCCTCAACAAGATACATTTGCAAACCAACTTTGCAATTGATTTGAATGATACTAGCATGTAAAACACTAGCAATAACATGTTAAGTCATGGTTCCGGTCATGTTAAATGTTCTGACATTTAAGGTGCACCCTTTAATTTCGAATGCTCTAAGTACTTCGAACAAGTGCCTATGAAGCCTTTACCATCTTCATTATACTACTTGACTTTGGTTCCAAAAGATCTTGATAATGGCAGTCTGTCCATGTGGATGTGTAAACCAAGAGTTTGACTCTGAGCTCAGCACATGTAATTTATTCCTGAGCTAGGGACAACACACTGCTTCACATATACCTCCAGAGTCTCTAGAGCAGGAGCATGTCATTTAATTGTATTAAAATATTTATTTCATTTATGTTAAATGTGGCTGTGTCCTGTTCTATTACTTCAATGACTACTTACCTCGGCTTCACCAGAACCATCGTCTACCATTTTGTACTGGGCTGCTAGGTCAGGCCTGGCGTGCATTGAAGTGACGTCAAACTTTACCTGCTCCACTTTGGCTACAGAGAAAATGAAAGACAGAATGACAGCATGGTTTACAGTGCTTGGCTCTGAGCTCACTCTTGATTTTATGCTGGTAAAATATTACAGTGTTAGTGTTGAATAGTATGGCACACTTACATATTTTTCCTGGGCTGTGTGTGGTGCCCATTCCAACTGTTTGACCCTTTACTGTCCATTTCTGAAAAAGCTGCTTAAACACTGAGGACTCTGAGCCATCGTTCACTGTCTCCACATAGGTGGACGGAGGATAGCCTTTAGCCTTCTTGTAAGCCTAAAGTCAAAGGACATGGAATTAGGAAAGTGTTGCTGTGCTTGAACCAACAAAGCTGTACTAATACTCTAACCACAAGCTTATAATTAGTTTGAATTAATGAATTAATTTGTTAATAATTAGTTTGACTCTCACCTCAGCCTTGTCCAGTGCTTCTGATCTCTCCTTCTTTGATGACTTCCTACCTTTCCAGATAAAGATTCGGATTCCACCTTGGTCCAGCAAATAGCAGTCCTGTCACAGGGATTAGACATGTCTTGGATGCTATGTGGCATAAGTCTAATGGCTTCAGTGGCAGGAACAGCTCAACCCCTGTCAGTTACATATAGCGTGTACTGTTTGATCAACCTTGTGATTCTCCTCTGAACTGCTGCACAATATTTAATGCTGTTATCACTTAATGCAAAAAGATGTGAGCAGATGCAAGTTTATCGCTGGATACATTTAATGAGACTGTTCTTTCTTACAGAGCCCTCATAGTTTTGCTTCTTCTTTCTGTGCTCTGTGCTTCTTAATTTGTCTTTGGTTTGCACAGCAGACCACAAAGTTAAAGTTTGACGTTCAGTACCATATAATGCCTCGAAGGAGAAGCGGGTTTATTTCAATTCCTTCTGGTGGAGCTAGTGGAGTTATCTCGGAAGACAATCTTTCTGTTGTAGCTTTACAACGACCTCTGTATTGATTACTGCAGGCTCCTTATCGTGCTGTTATTATTTTATGAGCCGTAGTATTTCATCACAGATACTATCCAGTGGCGGATTAGTGGAAACTATCCTGTGCATCTTTGCATGGATGTAGGGTTTTACATTTTACTTTTTTTTATAGCATTAGAGCCTTTATTATCAGCATGGCCTTTATACAGAGTTCTTTCTCTTCTGTGTGTTGCATGATCAAAGTGCTGTATACTAAATGTAACTGAGAAAAGCTCATGTGCCGGCTGTTGCAGTTACAAAGCTACTCTTCAGAGCTTCTGAGTGGTGCAACTCTCTGAGGGCTGTTGCATCCTGTTACCAGAATTATGACAACACCACGGCTATATGTGACTCTGTGAGTTCTGGAGACCAGAATTGGCTCTACTGCTGTCTGAGTGATGAGGATGGCTCAGTATCTTCTTCAGTTTTGGTCAGCTGTCGGCATTTCACAGCTCACATACACAGAACTTGGCAGTCAATGCTCCCCTCCAAGCAGATATAGATGCCTTGCTGTGTTACACAAGCAATACGGCTTTGCATATCTCAGAGGAAGCATGCTGCACTTTATTGCAGTTGTTTGAGAACTTTGCACATTTGTATCAAGTTCATTCACCTATAACGACTAAAGACTATTGCTCATTTCAAACATCAGCTTTTCAGAATGGACAGTGTCCTTTGTGGTTTTAATTGGACCCATTTTAATATAGATGAAACTTTTAAATGTCCTGTATTTTCTATTGTTTCCATTGCTATTATATACTATTCTTTTAATGATATCTTGTATAGATTGCTTGCAACTGGTTTCTTACCTCTGGATTGAGCAGATCCTGTGTCAGTGGCTTCACTGCCACTTCCTGCACCACGAGGCTGCCCGAGGCATCTGAAATACTGTACAGAACACGTGGGCATTAACGAGTGATAGGTCAAGATGTGGCTTTACATACAAACATACAAAGTATACAATCTAAAAATATCTTACTGAAAAAGTTTGATGCTAGACTTCAGCTTCTCGTCAACCACCTCGTCAGGAATGGGGTCTTTAATTTCCCTTCGTTCTCCCAAAATCTGTTTCATCACATTCATGGCCTCCTCAGAGGACCCCTCATCATCTCCCTCCACAACTGCTACCTGTGCTCTACCCCCTCTTTCTCGGTCACGGATATCCTTCGCCAAATTCATTCCCTAAGAAGACAGCAGCTATCAGTGCTCAAGACTGGACATGGCATAATTCATATACATTCATAGGTTTCTTTTAATTTCTAATACATTATTGTCCAAAAAATTTCATTGATTACCTTTAGTCTCTCCATGCGATTGCTCTGAGGGCCATTCCACTGAATGATGAAGTTCCCCAGGTCCAACAGGAACACATCCCCTTTATTGAAGCTCTCCCAGCTCATATCCACCTGAGCACAGAGCAGATTGACTTTTAAAATAATGCATTTCACTTCATTATTTCAGTACTTTACGTCTAGTGACACTCTGGTATCAATTTTTAAAGTGTAATCATGTATATAATTTTACAGTTTACAGTGTTGGACCCTCTGTAGAGGGTATACATGCAAAATTAAAATTTTAGTACGTTGGAAAAAGCATTTATGTCATAAACGTGTTCAGAATTCACTTTTGACTATTGACTTTACCAACATAAACAACAACAATAATTCAATAACAAAAAATATTTATTTACTGTTTCTTCTGAAATCAATAGTACTAAAAAGATATTTATCCTGCTCTTATTGACGTAACTGTTTATACTGTCAAAAATCACTTTAAACTAGATTTTGGAGAATTTCTGTGAAGATTTTAATGCATTCAGTAACAAAAGCGTTAGAGAGGTCAGGATGTTGGGTGATCACCACCCCTGCTTCATCCCCATCTCCAAATTCCACACACATTTGGACCTATAGTGTATCATCTAGGTGTTAAACCTAAAGAAAAAAGGAGCATCCATGGATAATATTTACAATTCATGTAAGTGTCATGTCAGTGGAGAAAGTAGTTGGGGGTGTGTTGTGAGTTGTACTGTGTTTTATCTGGAAGACCAACTCCTGATAAAAGTTTCACAGTCTTAACTTCCTCTGTTAAGTTTAGGGTGGGGCTTTTCTCACCTCTCCTGCAACCACATGCTTCTTGCCCTTGACATGCAGCAGTCTGCGGACATTGTATACGTTGGTTTCCACTTGCTTCATTCCTGATGCTACTCCGCCCTTCTTGTAACTGTGGTAAATAATAGTTTGCAGTTGTTGTAAGCTCTAATGCTCTTTGCGTACACTCAGCGTAAAAGCAGAAGTAAGAGCAATGGTCATCAGACTTCTCCAAAACCGGCTCTATTTTAGTCATCTTGACTAAGAACATGCTGAGATGTTGTAATGTCCGGTACAACCTGACAAACAAGGTCAATCAGTGGTGCTCCAGACTCTAGCACTAAACAATCATCATTAGTAGAGCTGATCTTCAGACTGTATTGTAATAGTTACATTTGTACCTGCCATGTCTTGCCATGTTACTGAAAAGTAAGAAGTAATATATTTTACTGCAATTTAAGACTATTAATACATCAAACTGAATAAAAGTAGCATAGTCTTACATGATGCCATTTTTGAAGTATCCTTGGAAGGTAGGGCTCTCGTAGCCCTGGGTTTCCCGATGTTGCACTGCCACGCCTCCTAGGTGGTCATCCATTAAGGTGGTGTATATGGCGGCAGCCCCTTGCTCATCCACGGATGTAAACTTGCCCAGCCAGTAATGGATGTCATAACTGAAGGAGCTGCTGGTCTTTTGGGTCTGATGGAATGGGAGTCACACTTAACACTCAGTAGTTGGTGTGTATGAATGTTTATAATGGATTTATAAAAATAGATAAACACTTACATATAAAATTACATAGCTGTCTCCCTCATAAAACTGTCCATGTGTTTTAGATGGGCAGGGCACCAGCTCCATGTTCTGGGCGTAATAAAACAGAGGTCTGATAAGTGATGACATGACATGAGCATTGCTTTGAGAACATGAGTAAGCAGTGTATTCTCAACCCCTACCTCCACTCTCCATATCTGCAGTCCTGGTGTGGTTTTATTGAGGACTTTTGGGACATCGCTCTTTACCTCGACTTGTGGCATGGTGCCAGCTTCACAATCTGTGACCTACCTTGTGGAGTTAGGAGACAAAAAAGAAAAATGCTGTTTTAGATGAGGTCTTGTAATATGTACATTAATGTCCAGTTTCCTGCGATAAACCCAATCCTAGAGTGTAGTAAAGCTTTTCAATGATGAATTGCAAACTGCAGTTTAGTCTACAGCTTTGCTTAATCCATGTTCAGGTAATAGTTCGGGTAATTTATCATTAAATATGCCTTTCAGTCTTCTTTCATTTTATGTGAAGTATGATATTCCATAGAAATTCTTAGCTTTTTGTTGTATTATACAAGTACAGGTCATTGGTGTTTTCACCTGCAAGGCTTAAATGAGGCCTTTCACCATTAAAAGCAATCAGTGTACATTTTGCAGTTTGTGCTTCCCTGTTCCAGCAACTACAAAACCTCAATTTAACTATTACTCACTCTATGGTACTTTACCGTCAATGCAGGTGCATGAATAAATGACTTAAGTTAAGCCTGAAGTGACAGAGGCTGGATTTTCTAATATTAGAAGACATCAGAGTGACCACAACAGCACTTCAAGATGCGTCATTATGAGTTCTGCAGTGGCTTTTAAGAATGAGACTTTTGTTATTCCTCAAATATTTTCCTCAGTTAATATTCAGAGTCTTAGTGATTTTCTTTTTTTTTTAATGTAAAGATGTTTAGCTAGGCAGTTCCAGTAACTTCTGTTTTTCTCTGTGCAGCTAATAGTTTTGACTTTGGGGGACTGAGAAACATTACAATGGCTCAAAATGACTATATTACTTGGTCACAAATAAAAATAGACATATATTAAAAGTATTCACATGAAATGCAGTGCTCTTTAAAAATGAAACACAGCCCCACTAGTTCATATTTGTACACCAGAGGAAGTAGCAGTAGTGTAAACGTTCCACAGGAAGTAGGGTTTACGATAAGCAGAGAGCGCATTGCCACACTGTATTTGTTTAGTGTGTTTCTTGTGTTCCCCAACCAACCAGCTGTTTCAATATACGGTGGCTTATGTGTTTAGCAAGTGATAAATTTATCAAGCCTATATTCTATCTTCCGCTCAGTCTAACATCAACTCTTGTCCACCCTTCAGGCCACAAAACCACATGACCAACACCCAAATGTGTTGGCTGAAGACTCGAGTGGGTTTGAGTCAGCCTACTTACTAAGTGTCATCTGCCTCAGAGCTTCACAAGAGTCAAAAGCTACTTGGAGTTTGATGTTTGGAATAGTGCAACATTCGTAATAAAGTATCTGGTTACAGAGCGTTTCCTGAGTTAACTTAGTATTGTCACACATTCTCCTAATGCCACATTTCTTAGTTCTGCATCTCAGTTGGGTCTACAATACAGTTTAGGTTGGGTCTAAAACATTAGTAAATGAGCCGTGTTCTTTGCTCTAAATGTGTTTACTGTTTATTCCCTTCTATGGTTTAGGACTCTTCTAATCACAATGGGTCAGGTCTTCCTATTCTAAGACTCCTGATCATGGAGGAATGTGTTGTTGATAGGATTTAAACTCCTGGTAGTTAGAGAGTTGTGAAAACATGTGCATATCTGTGTCCTAGAAAGAATGGAAAGGTTCTTACCGACTAATTTCCTGTTAACACTTACTGCCTGAAATATCTATAAGAGAGGTTGAAGTATAATAAGACTGACTCATCAGTAGACAAATGAACTTGAGTTTGGATTGGACGACTCACCATAAAAAGGGAGGGGCATAGCTTTTTGTGTAATGACTGCAAGAGTTCTTGACTCGCCCGCAGTAGCCTCCTAACAAACTGATCCCCACAGTTGAATCTGTTGATATCATGCCATGGTATGGAATGGTGTTTAGATAGCAGTGCATGTATGTGTAAGTGAGTCAGTGAGAGTATGTATGTGTGTGTGTGTGTTACAGCAAGTCATCCATGTGTTGCACCATTATGTAAGCTTGCCTGCTGGCCTCGTGAGAGCTGGGTGCTAGCTCTGCCATCTACACGTCAGTCATTGTCTCACCTTATTGTCTTGCACATAGAAGCCTTATGGAAGAGACAATTAGGGTTTCCTTTGGATTCTTTTCCCAGGCCAGCCTTTCTAAAAACAATTTCCTGAGTCACTGGAACTCCATAATTCAGCTCCAGTCCAGACCATGGCTGTTTATTATATTTTGGTGATAAAATAGGTTTGAAAAAAACAACTGAGGATACATGATTACATGTAAAATAGTGCAGTACAATTGACTGATATCAGAATTTCAAACAGTAGTCCTTCAAGTGTTCCCTTATGCTGTACACTTTGTGGCAACGCAGGACGACCACACCCTCAGTCAGTTGCTAATCAGTAATGCTGGTCCTAAGGCAAGTGTTTTTCTTAACACCATACTGCACCTCCATTGGGAGGATAGTAAAACATGTTTAACCTTACAGCCACCAAACCAGAGCAAAACAATGAGCTTACCCATAAGCGTGACAGGGTAGTAGTGGTGATCATTATTTTGTGCTTGCAGTAACGCCATTAGGAAAGGGCCATCATGACTGTTTCGCAACCATTAACTGCATGCTGATGTTCACTCTTTT